>NW_009909733.1:0-6564 GCF_000696875.1 Nestor notabilis | reverse complement strand
GGAATGCCAAGATTTCACAATTTTTGGCCTACCTTAAACGAAAGGAGTAATAGAGAAACCCATGCACCAGGAAATAAATGAGCAGAACTAGTGAACTAAGGTCTACCAAGAAGGGTTTAAGATCACTTGGGTTGGATGACAGTTGATGTATTTGCACTACAGTTCATCTGTTTTCTTATCTGGAAAGTGTTCTATAATAAAACATAATTTATTACATGTTTTGCAACCTTGTCAAAGGGCATGCCTAAGATTTTTGCTTCTGTAATAAATTCCACCCAAGTGTGTACAGGAATTCACTCGACAATCTGGACATAGCTAAAATATTTTGGTATTTTCTAACATCAGCATTTTTGATCTAGCAACAACAACTCATCTGGTTTACACAACACCACATTTACTTTCCTCTAAATTTAATTATGCTTAAGAACTAACAGGAGATTTCAAAGTAATTCTCCAGTGACAATCACCAGTGAGCAAAAAAACCCCAAGGAGGCTGGAAAAGGCCCCTATTTCCACCCTGTAACTTCTTCTTGTCTCCTCTTTTCACTTGCCTTTTTCCCTTTTGGGAGTGTTTATCTCTGAACAAGAACAAAGGAGCAGAATGTTGTGATCAACCTCAGCAATACTTCCTGGTGTACACAGCTAAATTGCTCCTGAGGCTGGTCATATGTCCCTGCCTATTATCCATAAAAAAGACAGCAGAAACAAAACTTCAGAACAGTCCTAAGCATTTCGTATTGTCATATACAGCAACCACCAGCAAACTCCAAGCAAATAGTTATGGAGATGAATGGTTACTGCCAGGGTCCTTCAATTTTTTCCAAGACTTTTGTTGTTTAGTTGTTGTTTTTTTTTTTTTTTTTTAAGTTAGTGATTAATTATAAATAGGTAGCAAATAACCAAATCATTGCAGATTTAACTTTAGCATTACAAGACTCACCATCTGTATGCAGCATCACATGTTAAAATTGCATCTCAGTATGCCAGTAAGCAAAGGGCTTTCTAGTATTAGTGACAGCATGCCTGTTTACCTTTCCAAAACCACTGTTCAGGGTGAAAGGGAATTAATTTTACAATACAAGCAGAAAGTTTCCCTAAATAGGCGCTTTGCTATGAAATTCACCACCTTGATCTACTTTAAATATACCCAGACAGACACTTGAGATAAGTCTGTTCATTTTCCTTGTATGAAACTCTTCTAAACAAAATGTTCAAACCACTGCTTTTAAAACACCTAAACCATCATATTTCTGTGCTAACAAATGCTACGTCTGCAGTTACAAGAAAACCTAAAATCCCTAGAAATGTGACTTGAAGAGAATTGTTTACTGTTGGGTTTATGCTACTGGCTGAAGAATCAGCACCAAGGATGGTTAAGCAAATGTTTAGGAGCATGGGATTAAAGCATTAATATTTTTCTATGAATTGTCTGTGGTACTATTGTTATAAGCCTGACCTCAATTTGGAATGCTAAATATGCTTTAGTGCAAAGATTCTTTTTGTTCATGTGTTTTTTCTTGTCATTATTTTTTCTTTTCTATTTAATGCTCTTTCCTACTCATGTTAGCAAAGTAACTGAAATTAACTTGGCTCCATTATAAGTAAACCTTACCCGCATACCACTTCATTAAAAATCTGCATGTGTACTATTATAGTTGGAGTAACCAATTAATATGTATGAACTGCTAAGATTGAAAAACACTTATTTCTCTAACCTTGCTTTCACAGACAACTGCCTGAAACCCACACCTTCAAAACTGAGAATTTCAGTATTCATTGTCTTTCACTGTTTCAGACTGGAAAACCTAAAAGAAAATCCCTTCTAGGTTTTTAAGTTAATGACCTAAGTTTTGAAGGAGAAAGAACTCTTTTTGTTAGCCATATATTAAAAAAAAAAGTTATTTTGAGAGTCTCCATGACTCTCAAGGTCGCAAAGTCCTCCTAGGGATTTACATTCAGCTTTGTATAATGTTAGAAGTTGTATGTCAGCAGTGAAGCCACATATCCTTATCACCTACAGATTTTTGGCAGACACAAAAAACTTTTATTTTCTTGTGTCCTGCTCTTTGACCACTTGCAGCTCAGTGAACTCTATTCTGCCCCAGGTTTCCCAGAGGCTTGCATCAAAGTGCATTCTGTCTCCTTCCTCCTCCCTGTCTCATTAGACTTTCCACAGTACCTTGAATTCCCTTCTGTATTTCCTGTTCAGCACCCCCATGTCACTTGGGCATTCGCTGCTAGCTGGGCAGAGCATCCCAGGCTATGACTGGCTTTTGCTAGACAATGTGCTCCCCTGGTCAGTATGTGCAGACTGCAGCATGCAATGATTAAAGTTGGGATTTCCCCCTTTCCTGCAGCAGAGATACTAAGAGAGTATTTGTCCCCTGAATGAAAACCCTCTTAGAAACTCAGAGAATTTAACTTTTCTAAAGCAAAAAATTCTTTGGAAACCTGTAAAAGCCAAATTTTTGGAGGAAAGTGGGACAACAACCTATGGCACTTTGTATTTGTGTGTGCTGGTCTTGTCTTCTCCTCAGAAAGCACGCTTTTAAAAGTACTTTTTTAAGAACATGCCTACAATTTTGATTTGTTCATAACTAGGTTCTGTATAAATCAGAGGAGAATTGAAACCAGAAACCTAGAGCTGAGCTCAATGCTTCATTACACTCATTCATGTCACTGCCATCACTGCCTCTTCTAAGAAATAAGGTCACAGAGTATTCACTGGTGAAGTGGATAGACAGATAATGGGGCCAGGAATGGTATGAACACTATTATATTACACTCCTACTATATTCTGTGGCATGTAAGTAATTGAGGAACTACATACTGATCAGACATGCAAATTATGCAGAGCTGTAATTTCATTCATCAAGTCACCAGATTTCTAAATCATCAGTCTCAATTCACTGGTGTAAAGGGTGGTGATGCCTGTAAGAATCCATACGCACAACATTTATAAACTGGCTTCTATTGATTTATGTCAAATAAAGGATCTTATCCCAGTGATTGGCAAACTACATCTTGAAGGGGACCTGCAAATTTTCTTCACAAACACAATGATGAGAAAACAACTTACGTTCAACTTGGTCAAACATTACTGACAACAAGAAATCTCTTGGTGTCATGTAATACTCTCCTTCATATTCCAATGATGCAAAACGCATGAAGCGATGCTTCCGAAGAGACAGTCTTTCATCCGTTTCCGCATTAATGGCATCTTCCTTCTGAAACAGAAAAAAACATCCATGCAGAAAGATGGCTGCATTTGTAGACCAACTCTGTAATTAGAAAGAATCCTATACCTGATCTTGATTAACTTCAGTATTTTGTGGGTAGCCACAACAAGCGACTAACAAGAATTAAAGCTTTTATGGCACAATTTCATGAATGACATTCAAAGTATTTTTTGGCTGCACTCAGAGCATGCCTTAACACAGCTGAGCTAAATTAAAGGCTTGCCGTCACCAAAGGCTGCCCTTACTTCCTAATCCCCTCCCTGCTCTTGGCCGTACTGTCCTGCACCTCCTCCTTTGCCAGCTCTTCTACTTGCTGGAGTCCTGCTAAATTCAATTAAAGCCAAATTCAGTTTGCTAACTCAACAAAAAACTAAACTGACCAAACAGCAAACAGTATTTTGCCAGATTAGTGACCAGCTCGGCAAAGGTTGAAATGTGGTCTGCAGCTGTAACTCCTGAAGTCAGTTAGCAAGCTGTGGAACAACTCCTAAGATGGGAGAATAATGATGTTCTAATTTAAGTATGGGCCTGTCTTCCAGAGAAGTTAAAAAAAAACCAGGAAAAGCAATGAAAACACTGACAAAAGAGTCAGAGATTGCATCATCAAACCCAAAGAGTCAACTTGTCAAGCAAACAAAAACCTTCCAACTCCCATTCCCCCTTTACATACTGAGAATCATGATCAAAATAATACAAGTTGACAACATTCTGATGAGTAGTAACGGTTACTGGCAGCAAGAGAGGACACAGACACAGTGAAACAGATGTTTTCTTAGGATTTCAGAGACAGTAAGTGAAAACAGGAAAACAAGACACTTTAAAATTCAGAAAACTCTGTGCGTATTTGAACATGGAACAATTTTACCACCAGCAGCATCACTCAATTTTAGGACTGTTCAAAGATGTGAGAAAGGGAAGAAAAAGCAAGAAAATCCAAGACCCCAACTTGAACATACTTGAAACAAGTCGGTAAACACCAAGATAGATCTGCAGCTAGCTCAGTGCCTGCGGCATTGCTCAGTGTGTGATGCAGATGAGCAGGTACAGCCTAGGGCATGGCCTACTGAGGTGCTGCATCACATCTTCCAGTAAAAAATCACTATTTGTTTATGCAGTTTTCAGTTTCTGGATCATTCCTATGGAGTGTTTGGCATTAGAGCAGCCCAGTATAGTGCTGGTGTATGATGCAGTTTGCGCATTGGGACACTTCTGAGACAGGCTCCTGGTTACACTCAGACCAGCTGCAGGTGCAGCAAGGGTCTCACCACGAGATGCTAAAACACAGGGGCTGCTGTGCTGAGTGTGTTCATGGCGTGAATGGTCGGAGACAGACAGGCAGACAGTATGTGGATGAAGGAGGGGGGAGACCAGTGGGAACACCTTGCTTGGTTTTACTGCAGTCAGCATTGGTATAGCGACATGCAAGGTAACAGGCATGGGAGGTTGCTAGGAAAATTGGGAATGTACACACATACTTGCAAATATCATAGCGGGTAATGGGGTGCTTGTGTGTTTGTACAAACACATCCAGGGAGTGGGCAAGCGAGAAGGGAATGAGATTCTAAACCACTTAAAAGCTGCGATCAGATATCTGACACTTGAGTTTTAAGTTGCTGTTCCTCCAGGATGAGGACTGCTAACTCTGTCTCCTCTGCTGAGTTTGAACAATTGCAGAATCAAGCGCTAGCAGCTACCTTTCATACATTCAGCCAACAACATGACAGGACTTTGGTATGAAGTGGCAAAGACAGTGGGGGAGCTAGCTGATAACGATGAACATATAAGCTGGTTTGGGATGATAGCTTCTAGCTCTCAGACAGGGCTCTGAAGTTAAAATAGAAACCATTAGGTTTAGTGTCAGGCTTATGAGGTAAAGAGATGGAGGACTCAGATACTGATACAGGCAGCTCCAATAATGGCACCCAGTGTAGTCTAAGAGTAACAACCAACTTCTTCAAGGTGAAGGACTCTCGAAACAGGAGAATGGACCACTAGCTATGGCCCATAACCAGTCTGTCGAAGAACACATAAAAAAACAGGTCAGGGGGCAATGAGACATCAGAGAAGAGGATGAAGCATTTCAACTTTGTGTCATTAGGTTTCCTTTTTTTCTACCCACTGTGGTCCCTAACTGGATATAGGGATCATATGTTTGTACAGTTGGGGGATCTCAAGAAAAAGGGTACAACTGGCAAACCTACAGCCATAGCCTGGATACAATTATTACCATAATAACTTATACTTAATTATAGTTCTAAATAGAAGGCTGCAACAGCTGCCATTTAATCCTACACCTTGCACCTTTGTGCTAGCACTAGGCACTTACTAAAACAGTCATATTCTGATATGCGAGGAGAATGAGGGCCACTTATAAGTATCTGAAGCCAAGGTTTGCTTTGTTTTAGATATGACCACTTTGTATCAATAGCACTGCCTTATGCTTCTTACACAGTACGGAGCTTCATCATGGCCTACACACAAGCTGCCCTGCTGCTGTTCTGTGACTCAGATCCTTATGTTCCGGAAAACACTGTTTAAAAATAAATGTAATGTAATGAGATCTTTAGCTTTATTCTTTTTAAAACTTTGGGGGCCAAGTGATTCTGTAATTGCTTAGTTAACAAGATTCAACAAATGTTGCGATATCATATGAATAGTTCATAGTTGCTGGGTATTAGCAGGCAGCATTCTTATTAAAATCATCTCTTTCTCATAATAACAGGAGCAATTTTTGCCCTATGGCAAATTCAAAAGAAGTAGAAAATTTCTTCGCAGTTGTCCCTTAATTAAAATTATGGAATGAAAAACAATCTTTCTGCACAAATACAAAATAAAAAAGTTTAGACAAGAAGTAAAGAGCTAATCCTACAATGTCTTCAAACCAACTGGATTTTCAAGTTTCTTAAGTCTTGCAGTATTTGTCTGAATTCTCTTAAAAGTTAAACTTGTTACTGATACCAAAGCACTGACTTCCAGCAATCCACAATTTTAATTGAAATACATAGGTACAAGTTCACATATTAACTCTTAAGATTGCCCTGTGTTTGGAAAAGAATGTATTGCCACCAGAATTACAATAACGTGTGACTCATCGAGCACCTTTCTTTTCATGAAATTAGCATCCCTGATTCGCAAAACAGCCATGGGAACATGGGCCACTTCTTATAAAAGTCAGCTTCAAATACTAGCACAAATAAGATAAACCTTACAGGATGAAATGCATCAGCTGTGCCATCTCCTACTTTGTTTTCAAAGCTTTTGCAAAATGCCCAATGTCCTGTCACTGTATGAGAAGCTCAGTGTCTGATACATATATATATATATA
>NW_009909732.1:32615-82531 GCF_000696875.1 Nestor notabilis | reverse complement strand
GCCCCAGGAGTCGGTTCATGCCGCTGTTGGGTGCAGGTTTGGGCGTCTGCTTCACGGGCGGGGCCTGGGGGTCAGCTTGTCTCCAGACCGACCTTTGGGGGTGCGGGAATCGCACGCTTGCTCGCTCCTTTCCAGCCCAAATGTCACTTGAAATCGTGTGCTTGAAATCGTGTGCAGGGCTGTTGATCCCCGTAACTGCTCCCGTCTTGGGTGAGAACACCAGCGTTTTGTCTCTCTCTAAAACGTGAGCCTGACCAGGCAAACTAGGGAGTCAGGAAAGGCGTCTTTAACATCAGAGTCTTTCATCATCCTGCCTTAACTTCAGAAATGTAGGAAAAGCAAAACTAAAGCATTAGCAGCTGAATGTAAGTTTGGCTTTTTGGGCTTTATAGCATATTTGACATTTTCCTCTGCTCTGCTGCATATGTTGCTATTTGTGTACCCATCCAGGTGAACTCTTGCCTGATGGGATGTGACAGCCTGTCCCTCAGGTACCCACTGCTATTTGGTGACAGAGCAGAGGGGCATTGGGAGTTTGTCCTATGCAGCCTGTTGGAAGCATCGCTTTAACCGTGTGCTTTCTGGTCTGTTTTTGTCATCACAGAATGGGCGTGTGTGTGCATTTAAGAATTTTACATTTAGAGTCATTCCACAGTTTGAGGCACACAGAACTTGCACTGATGCTGTCTTTGACTAAGTGAGTGCTCCTGGAATGAAGTCTTGTTTGGGTTGGGGTGATTTGTTTTAATCTCGGCTCACTTAAATGTTATGAAAGTTTCAGGACCTAAATCCTCTTGTTACTGTGTTCTTAACTCCCTGCATTATTAATTGTTTAATTGAAAGGGGGCTTTGTGCTGGTTTCACCTTGCCAGTTTTCTCTGAGTATTTGTGTGCTGTGTTGATTTTAATTATCCAACTTTTACTTGCCTTATGCTCTTGTGTTTTGGGGTTTTGTTTCCTGCAAGCTGTTCTCTTAATGTGCTCAGCTCTATTTCCGTTGCAGTTTTTAACTGGCATATTGACTCTGTGATATCTCATCAATCAGATTTTTTTTCAGTGCTCTGTACATTATTTTGATGGATATGAATGAACTAGCCAAGTAATCCGTGTTTACAGTTTAATTTTGAGGATGTTGCCTCTGACCACAGAACGAATATTTACATTTGCTTTGCAATACCACTAGACATATGAAACTTGTTAAGTTTCATTTGACTTGTCAAGGTTTTCTTGATTATGGATTATGCAGTAGCTTTCAGTTTGGTGCTCTCTGAGTAGCCAGTATTTGACACTGCTTGTGACTTTTGTTTGAGGCACAGAAGTTCTCTCCTCTTGACGGCTGGGTTAGAAGGGGATTGTTGTGGTTTAAGCCCAGCCGGTAACTTGGAACCATGCAGCCGCTCGCTGAACCCAGGACAGGGATGTATCAGGACCAGGATACACTAGGCTCTTATTGTAGTTACTTATTTCTTCTAGATGAGAGAGAAGTAAGCGCTTTCTGATCAGGTCATGGACAACGTATGGAAAATGAGATGTGCTTTTCTCCTGGGTTGATTATTGCCTGTTTCATATTGAGTGAGCGAAGGTCTTGCCCAAGAAGCCTTCAAAGTGGAGCATGAAAGTAGCCCAAATGTAATAATGAAAGCTACTTACTTTTAATGTGACAAAAAAGAAGTAATACAGTCCTAAGTGTCATCCACATGTGAGCTTACTAAGGCTTTATCTTAAATTTGTGAGGGGCTTCCTGAAGCCTCTTTCGTTTGCTTCATCCTGGCATCTGTAGGTGAACTTTGTGGTTGATGAAATAATAGTGTGAGGTTGAGATTAACTGTGTGATGATGGTGCTCATCAGTGATGGGATTTCAGCAGAGTGGATCCAGGCACTGGATGTAGCTGGACAGTTTCAAACTATTCTTTGCAAATTGTAATTTCCCCCCCTTACCAGGGAGAGCCATTCTGGGAGGTGTTTCTGCTGTTAGTTGGGATTATTACCTTAATAAAGTGACAGTCTTGTTATGTTGACATTCTTGCTAAATGCTGACCTTCCTGTAACCTGCTTTCCTGGCAAAGTGTTGAAGAGCTGAAAGCCAAGCAGGCTGGCATCTTCCTCCTTGCTCTGTTTTAGTTGAACTACAACAGGACACATGTTAATTGTTTGATTAATTTGAAATAAAACCCCAACAAACGATTTATATAAAAACAAGTAAAAGAGGCGGGGTCTTCACTGAAGATTTTTGGATTTGAAGTAAGAGCCCTTGGTGTGGACTGAACTGGAGAGACTCAAAGGGAAGAGGGTATGGGTCAGATACATAGAGTCCTGCTGCTGTGTGTCCTGCTGTTTGCTGGTACCTGGAAACATGCTCGAGCACTGCAAGTATGGGTTTTTGGCTTGAACTAACGCTTTATAAATATTTGCCCTCCCACCCAAGTTTGGCTTTCAAAGAGGCTTTGGAGAAGACGATAATGAATTCATCACAAGAAAGGTAATGGGTAACTTGTTCATGCTATTAGCTCTCAAATTGAATTTGCAGAATCAATAATAATATGTCTCTTCTAACTAGCACCAGTGTGAACTGGTTGTAGGAGATGAAGCGTTATCTGGGTTATTTAGTTCTTGGTGTATCCCAGAGACATGATCAGTGGACATAACGCTGTTTCCAGTGAGGATATGAAAGGGAGATGATGTTTGGGTTTTTAAATTATTTTTTTTTTTTCAGTGAATCTATGTTACAAGGTTCTTATTGGAAGTTTAAGTAAAACACAGGACTTAAAATCTGTTCCCATGCCCAGAGATGTCTCCTCTGAATGCTGCTGAAGTGAATAGGGAGGTCGAGTTACTATTTGTCAGGTGATTGGTGCATCTGTAACAAAACACAGACGATCTGCTAATAGTGTTTTCTTTTGAGCTGAGTACTCTTGAGTGTTGCATATCATGTTTTCATTTGTATGGGTTTGTTTTTTATGTCTCAGTAAATTTACTTGTCAAGTAATTTAGCTTCATCTAATGTCTAGTTTAGAGACTAATAGCAAAAGTGCAGTTACATGTCAGGAAAATTCTTGAATTTCGCCTGTTTCTGTCAAATGTTTTTGTCCAAAAGAACACTTACAAGAAAGGGTGAAAACTAGTTCTGCTGTAGTACAAGTCACTTCTGCATTTCTGTTTCTGTATTTCACTGTTGTAAAGAATTTAATTGTGTAGGGTGGTCAGCAAAGTGTAGAAGAGTTACGTTTGTTTGTGGAAGAGAAATACTCCTAGAGTTAAATGAGGTGGTTGCTTAAGGTAGTTTGCTCTGTGTTTACTCCATCTCTCATTTAGAAATACTTTTTTGTCTCTTGGTATGAAATTGCCATTCTAATCATCCCCAGGGCAAGGCCCTCTTTAATTTTTGCTGTTCTTTTAGGGTTTGGGTTACTAGTGCTGCATGCAGTATTCTGACAGAGGCAGTATAATGCTATAATTTTCTGGTTTGCTCCCATCCAAATACCTTTGGCTTTGGCAGTAACTGCACATAGATTTGAAGTATAGTCTGAGGTGATTGTAGGTCCATTTCTCCTGTTCATACGATTAATTTATATCACAGCATATCTTGGGGGGTGGTAGTGGGAAGCATTCCTTTGGTTTAATAAAGGTTGAACTTCATTTACCATCTCACAGGACATTCATCTAGTGTGGGTTGACCCTTTAGAACTTTTTCAGCATCTCTCTAAAAGAAAGGCCTCCTTTTCCTTTCCCCTTTACTGACATAGTTGTGATAATTAGTGAGATAATCAGTTCCTGCAAAGATCTGTTGCACCATGTCTGCCTTATTTTAGGTCTTTTTGTCATTTATGGCTTCAGACAGTTAACAAATGAAGATGCAGGACTCTGTAGGGTGCACTTTGCTTGAGGTCTCATTTTCAAAATGTAAAAGCCTGATTATCCACTCCCCAGCCCTTTGGCTTGTGAGTTGGTTTTGGTGAGAGAAGTCATGTACCCACCAGCTCAGCTGCTTCACTGAAGCTCTCAGATTTTGTGGGCATCTCTGGGGAACATGTAGTGACTATTATTGCTGTCATCCTTGTTCCAGTGTCTGGTTTCTGATAGTGTTTTTGTGTGTTGCTGGAAGAGGATGTGTCCAGAACAGATGAACCTGAATTTTGATGAACTCCCATTTTGCAGAGTCCTAAGCACAAATCTCTCCATGTCTGTGTCCTTGCTCTCCTCTTTCCTGGGGTGAGCCCAGGAAAGAACTGAGTAGGCATCAGTTCTACAGCTTTGCTGCTCATGAAATACTGAAACTGTGCCTTTTAGTTTTCTCCTTTTTTATAGGCACTTTGGTCATCATTTCTACTTCATTGACCTTACAGCTGTTGAAGCTCCATTTGACTTTTCTAGGAATAAATGTCTTTGTTTTGAAGGCTGTAATTTCAGCTCTAATTGTCTTTTAAGCTTGTCAGGCAGGCAGAAGGGGTGGTTGTTTTGCCATCCCATTTCTTCTGTGCCAAGTAAGTACTACAGGGCGTAGTTTCTGTGACTGTGGTTTCCTTAACCAATAATCCATGCCTTGTGTAGGGAGTTTTGTTTGCCTTCATTTCAGATCTTTTGTTAGACATCGCCTTTATCAAAGCATTACTTTCTAAAGTTGTAGCTCTGTTGGGTTTTGGTATCACACCTCCTACCAGAATGTGGGACTTTATTATTTTTAGCATAATTCTTAGTAGTTCAGCTTTGACTTTGTAGGATGGACTGAACTGGTGTAACAGCTCACTGTTGCCAGAGAGGGGTGATTGCCTGCCCTACTTCTGGTTCTATTGCTGCTTACCTGGTGTTAGCTCTGGCACTCAGTGTGGTGTCTGGGCTGGTGTGGTTGGTTCTTGTGTCAGAATACTAAGTGAAAAAAGGGAGGCAGGTGGGTTTCTGCTGGCTTGGAGAGTTTAATCTGCTTCTGGGGCAGTTGTGTGGGTTTGAGGGAGGCTGAAGGGGAGGACTGTAGGGCTGGAAGCAAAGGGGTTGGGAAGCCATTTGGGTGCATTTTCCTGAAGAATGGAGTTCAGGAAGCCTGTCTGTGCCCAGGGATCAGTTGTCCCATGAGTATCAACTTGTTTAGAAATTGGTGCTCTACATTTTTTTCAACAACTCATAGAAAGTAGTCAAAACCAGAAGTGCACTGTTGTTACTGTCTTAGATTTGCTTTTTAGCCGGGTTTTTGTTGCAGCATTGTATGCTTTATATTACTAGTTTCCATTTGAAGGACAGATATAAACTTGGCAAGAGATTTACCTTCTTGGATTTTATGTCTGTACTGGTTCAACTGCACAGAGCTCTCATGAATCTGCTGTTGTGGCATACATTAAGGGGCAATACTGAATAACAGCCTTCCTCCTCCCTTTATTCTTTCCCCTCCTTTTCAGACACACACCATGCATCTATCTTGCTTTGCCACTGGTGTTTCCTAATAGAGCCCATCCAAGTACTGCCCTACCCATTGCTCTTTCCTTCTCTATTTCCAAGTAATAAGATCTTTCCAATTGTGAGGTGTTTTGGTTAATGGATTTTTGTAGAATAGTAACAACAAAACCTGGATTTTTTTTAAGCTCTTATTTCTAGTGGGTGGCAGGTTTTTATATAGTGTTTTGATCTGATCTCCTCCTGTTGTCACAGAGACACTAATAATTATTTCCTGTTGAATTAGGCAGTGCTTCTCCAGCTTGACTTTGCAGTTGGTGGACTTTCTTTTTAAACTCCTCCCCAGATATGGCAATCTGGATCTCTGGAAGAATATTGTTCCTTTAGTTGCTGGTAGCATGAGGATTCATATATGGTTTTCCAGAGCAGACATCGTATAAATGCTGTACACATTTAATAAAATGACCATGTATAGATGCAGGTGTTGTGGGCTGATCTTTGCTTCTGGAAGACCTGTGTAATGCGTTCCCATTGATGTAGTGAAATCTGCATTTGAAGGAATTGGTTGCAGGCTCCTGCTCCTGGAAACAGGGATGGGAGGAAAAACTCTTGGTTCTTGCAAGGTGCAAGAGGAACCCAAAAATGAATGTGTATTTTCCTACATAACACTTTGAAATTTTTGGTTGCATTTGCCAACTCAAGAATACTTGCTTGAATTCAGCCACCTACTCCTTATTGATGCTCCAATCTCAAAACCCATACGTAATTGGCAACTTTAGTGTAATTATGCTAAATGAAAGCATAAGGCAGTGTCCTCAAGATACTGAGCTATCGTAATGTATGCACACAAGCACCCTCAAATTCAGAATCAGAGCTGACTCCAGCACATGTTGGAAAGCATACAGTACTTTAGTCTTTCTCAGTCTCTCATTCATGTTGGCTTGTTTCATAACTGATGATTTCAAAGGTATTGGGTGAGAACTTGTAAAACCTGTCAGGGGTACCTGGTCCCCATCATTATCCTTTACAAGGAACCCTTGTGTCACTACAATCTGAATAATCTCTTTTTTTATATACTTAGATTAAGAAAAGCAGTTCATATTCTTATTTGTGACACCTTCAATGCTAATAACCCAAATGAAATAGGATGCAAAATGATAGCTTGCTCAGGTTGTGAACTTCGAGTCATGTTTTCTTAAGTTACAGTTCATGCCCTCAAGCAGTTGGTAGCCTGCTGTTCCTGGGGGAGTTGATCTGCATTAAATCAGGTTTTGTTCCTTCTTTCTGGCTTTCGTGAGCCCAGGCAGGTACTGATACAGCAAATGGCCAGCTGCCCAAAGAGTCCCACTACTGCTGTTGTTGAAGAAAACAAGAAATGCTTAAGCCAGAGGTGAAAAGACACAACGTTTGTCATTCCCTGCCCACAATTTTGAACAGTTCTTTTGACGTGACATTGGAGATGAAATCCCTTTGTGATGGGAGGGGCTTGAATCAGCCACGAGGTGTGAAGAGCACAGGTCTGGCAAGGCTGCCTGCTGCTTGGGCTCTATTCCTTTGGCTAGGATCTTGTATGTCCTGCTTCAGATGTATCTATAAATTTGCCTGTCTACTGTTGATAGTTTCATGGCATCACCACCACGTAAGACTTTGTGGTGAGTATTCTCATGTCTTTTAATCAGACTTATTCCAAAATTGTCACTATTTCCTACCCATCTTCTGCCTTGCTTTAGTTGCCATAGCACTCTGCAGAGCGCAGTGACCTATAGAACTGTAGTCAAAGAAGAAGTTCCTGACAGCTGGGCACAGTATTGTTCAAAATAAAATAATAAAAAAATTACCAAATGTTTTTTGCTAGACTAGCGATGTCCTTGAAGCCTGTCAGATGTTTCCAGCTTGGCTTGCACATCCCAGCTGCATGCAGGATGAGTAACTTCAGGATGTCCTCACATGTATCCACTGCAGTCATGTCTCATTGATTACCTTACTAGGACAAGTTGACCCAAACCATGTCGTTAAGTATCAACAAGGCTCCCTGATGATCTCAGGTCTTCATTAAGGCTGCAGTAATTTTTCTTATTTGTCTTGGAGGTTAAAAAATGCTGACCTTTGATTAATGAACATCTTCCCTCTGTTTTTGTTTCTCACTATGGGAAGAATGTGCTGGAAAAAGAAATAAGGAATAAAAATCCTAATTCATGCTTCCGTGGTGCCACTTTCTCATGTGTTGCCTTCATTCTCTGGTACAGATAAAAGGAACTCTTATTTTTGCTGTGCTTTGTGTCTTTTTTTCCACCATACAGTGACGAGTGGAGACACTGCTGCTGTCGTTGGGGTGGGCAAATAATGACTTGCAGGGCAAGCTGCCAGAGATTTATTTTTTTAACTGTTCTTTCCACAGTTTATCAAGTTTGGATGACTCCTTGACTTTTATAGGATTCCCATTGGTCTCAGGGTCTATCCATAACCATTTGCAAAAATTATTTGCAAATGCCAGTACTCGCAGCACTGCAGAAGAGCATTGCCACACCAAGGAACAGTGAGAGATTTGAAAAAGGCTGTGCTAGGAGTGACCTGGGTAGATCTCTAAACACAAGAATACACACTGTATTTCCAGACTGTATTGCTGGGTATTTTTTGTAGTCTTAGGAGGTTTTTTCCCTCCACTTGGGGTTTCACAAGCAGCTGTTAAGCTGCTATGTTAAGAAGCAATAGCTTACAGTATTTGGTGAGTCTCAGGCCAGTCAACAAAAGATGTGAACCCTTGAGCTCCTAAGGTGACTTCAGTGACACCATTAGCAGCATAAAGGCTGGGCACCTATCTGTATTTTTTAAGTTCTGTAATTCTGGCCTTTTTTTGATTTGAAAGTGGATGAGGGAAAAAGCAAAAGCAGGGCTGGTCTCGCCTTATGTGCCCTGTGCAGGGGGTAGAGTGGGCATAGCATTCAGTGCAGTGGTGGTCCAGCACAGTGCAGTGGGTACCAAGACTCCCCTGGGAGAGGAGAAGCTGTAGCTGAGCATCCTTCAGGAACTGCTGCTTTGGTGCTGAGGAGCATCTTTGCTGATCTCTCTTCATAGCTGGGTGCAGAGGCACAGAAGTATCCTGAAAGCACTGGGCAAATGGCTTCCTAGTTTTCAGTCAGTAGTCAAATGCAACGGTTCTAGAAGAGAAATCATTTTATCATAATTTATATTGCTTTTTAATGGCTTGTTAAAAATTTAGCTTCCTTAGTTGCTCAGTAGAATGTAGGCTTTTGCATGACAGAATCCCATACAAAATGTAGTTAAGCTGCTGAGTAATTGCTGCTGAAGTTGGCCACAGAGCTGCTGCACATGCCAGGGAAATGCTTTCTAACTCCTTTGTTGCTGGCTTGTTTTCTTTGCACCCTTGCAGCAAGGGGAGGATGCCGTGTCTGGTGGAGAGCAAGGACCAAGGGGCATGTAGTGAAATCAGCAGTAAGTGTCGCATTGCTCTCATGGAAGTCTTGGAAGCAGTCATGTATGCTGCAGGGTGCAGTACTTGATGCACCCTGGGCATTGCATGTCTGCTGTGAGATCTGTGTATGTTATAACTGCTTTGTAGTCAGTATCTCTGTGGTCAGTTTGTTTATGGGTTTTAATATGGAAGTACAGCGTGGCTGAGGACTTGCATAATTTTGGACTGTTGTGTGGCAGTGTAGGGTTTCCTGAGCATACTTAAAGCTTCAGATCTCTGAAAAAATTAGCTCCCTAGTGTTTTTGTGGTTGTTGGGTTTTTTTTAGTTTGCGGTTTTGGTGTTTTTTTTTTTTTTTTTTGTTTTTTTTTTTTTTTTGTTTTGGTTTTTTGTTTTTTTTTGGGGGGGGTTTTTTTGAGATGGCTTGCTTTGTTGTTAGAAAATAAATCCAGGTTTTGTTGGAAGAATGCTTCCTACAAATGTGTATTGGAGAAGAGCCTGCTAGCTACAGAATTCTTGCTGTTTGGCTTGCTGTCATTAAGCACAGACGTGGATTATTCTAAGTTAAGTGTTTTGGATATAATACAACTCAATAGTGGTGCTTATCTAATGCAAGTATAAGCTGTAAGCCCAATAAAAAATAAATGCATGGTGTATTTAGGGGGAAAAATCCTAAGGTAGTTTATGCTTTAAAAAAAAACCCAAACAACCAAGAAACTCCTCAAACTAACAATGGGTTTCACTGTTTTAGATCCTTGTGTATCTTGGTTGCTCCTGGACTCCATGTTGTCAGAGAAGGTTGACAATGCAGAGCTGGTTGCTGTGTTCTGCTGTCTAAATTTAATTTTTTATTTTATTTTATTTTATTGTAGGCTCGAAATGTGAACACGGGTGAGCTGGCAGCAATTAAAGTAATAAAATTAGAACCAGGTAAGTGTTTCTTAACTGTAATAGGCCACAGAAACGAAATATTTTCATGTGTAAAATATAGTTGTACAAAATTGAGTCCACTTATTGAAAGAAGGAGTAATTTTTGCCTTTTAGAATGGGACAAAATACACTGTTCTAAAAAAAACCATATTCATGACAAGCAAGATGTGAGGGGAAAAAATGCAATTGGAAAACAGTTAAAAGGAAGCTGATTAAAATTTCAGAGAGTTGGGAATTTTGGTCTTATGTTTTCATTTGATGTGATAAAAACCCCTGTATGGAGCAAAAGAAATGAGGAAGGCAGCAAGGCAGAAAAGAACCTACCTGGAAAGAGGGTAGAGAGAGAAAGAAGTAAGAGTGAAATAATAGCTGAACACTAGTATCTGGGAGTTGAGTACATTTCCTGAAATTCTCTTGGAATCTTTGGTTAAGACTCACTGTATGCTAGATGTACACTTGAGCTGTGCTGATGTGATTTCACAAAGTGCACGTGTCCTATAGATATCACCCTGCAATTGCTGTTCTATTATACTGTGTCTAGCCTCCGTACATTACAATGCAGTCATCTGGGAAGTAAAATGTCCAGACTTGCTTAACTTGTAACTGCTGGTGTTCCATTTCAACATGTAATGGGGGTAGGATGTGAGAGGGCTAATGCAGGAAAGAAGCTAGTGTGTTACATAGGTTGTGCTCAGAGAATTGTGCTGTGTGATTTACTGAGCTGTGAACAGAGCCTGGGGATGTGCTGCAGCTGGGCTAACTTGCCCTCAAGCTGTGCTGATGGGGATAACAACTGGCATCTTGCAGTTAAATATTTTTGGCAGCCTTTGGATGCCAAAGAAAGAGCACAGAGAATGCACTTCAGTTACCCTCTGCTTGCTCAGCGAGCTCAGTTTCTCTCTGTAGTTGTTGCTTCCAGTTGCGGTAGAGGTGGTTTGACAGCCTTAGACAGGCAATATCCACATTCCACAGCTGTGGCACTGTCTTTCTTTGCAAGTTTTGCAGATTGGGGGAGAGTGTGAAGATTAAGGTTTAATAATGTTTAGGCACTTCCTCTAAAGTTGATGCTAATTTAATATTAATATTATGCTAATTTAACAATACCCTGGTCAAATAATGGAGAAACCTTGTCCTTTCACAGGGGTATCTGTCCATTTGTGAAAACGATTTCTAGCTTGCTCTTCAGCGTTTGCATGTTTACAGGTCTAGCCAGGATACACTAAGCCATCAGCAGAATACCACAGACAGTAGACAGCCTGTTGTGATGTTAATTTGCAGCTTGTGGTTTGAAATTTGCTATCAGTTAAAAAAACACATGTGAATATCGGATTTCTGGTTTAAAAAGTACCACATGGATAGGTCACCAATATGTTGATGCCTTGGGAGAAACATAAAATGTGTTTTCTTAGGTAATAGCTTGGCCAGTTCTGTTGGAAGTTGTTGTGTTACATTTGAAATTAACTAACAGCTGTATTTGAGAAATGATTTTTGGGTTGCAACAACTGATAAATATAAGCTTAGTGTCTATATTCAACTTTCTAGACAATAGCTTTGGCTTCTGTTTTAAGAGCTCTTTTGAGTTATGCTGAAGTGTGCTACTGCAGTGCACCTAAAGGAGAATTTTGACATGTGTTGAAACTTCTTTTTTCAACTTGTTTAAAGAATCTCTGAAGTTATTCATGAAGTTAAATGGTTATTTTAGGCCTTCAGACTTATTTTACCCGTGAAGTCCTTGAGATTAGTAGGAATGACTTGGGTTTTTTTTGAACCTTGTATGTCTAGTAACTAAACAAATGTCAGAAGAACTTTGTAAATAATATACCTAACTGGCTATTGCGTGCCCTTATGGCCTAAGACATTTTTCAGAGGAGTCCCTGTGTTAAGATACTGAACTGCAAAAGAACACTTGACGTGTGCTTCCTAATTAAAAAGGCTGTCAAGTATGTTTCCATCATTCTCTTCTATTTAGTATTTCTTGCCTTCTCTCTTCAACTTTCCTATAAAACCTCTGCATGACACTCCCAAACCAAAAATGGGATAATTTTCTTAGCGTACACATTTGGAAAGAATCTTTTATAGAAGGGCAGGGACAATGGAGGTACTGAACAGTAAATGTGGTAAATGCCACATCTCTGTTAGTGTTTTGTCTGGATATATGCACAGTCCATAAATGCATGTGCTTATCAAGTTTACTGAGGAGTTGCAGCAGGAGCCTACTATTGAATGGGGTTTTTTGGTCAGGAAGATGATCTAATGGGTGTTGGACATGTGGCCAAAAATAGCAAAGTTTTGTCATGTTTTTAAGAACCTGGGCTATTGACAGAACATATATAGATGGACACAGTGAGGTCTCGGGGAGGGAAATAAAGACTTCAGAAAGAGCTATGACCAAAATGAAACTTCTTAAGAATATAGGTACTTATGGTTAAGACCTCTCTAATAAATATTGATTTACAGCTGCTTTTTATGCCTGTGAAACACGCAGATAATTAATTTTAATTTCTCAAAATGTTTATTTTATAAACTTGTGCTTAAAGTCTTGTCAAGATGTGGGTATGAACCAGGCCAATGAAAATATTCATTCTTCTGCTTTTCAGGAGAAGATTTTGCTGTTGTGCAGCAGGAAATCATTATGATGAAAGACTGTAAACATCCAAACATTGTTGCTTATTTTGGCAGCTATCTCAGGTACAGTTTGTTTCTTCTGCTCACTTGAAAATGTCATTCTGTCTCCTTGTAAAGGATGGGTCTATAAGGTGACTTAGGCAAAACCTAATTTACCAAGTAAGTATTATCCACTTGTACATAATTTTTTTTCACTTACCTTAAAATCTGTTCTGTTTACTACAGTGTCTCTCTAGAAATTATGTTTCTCTTCGCACAGTCCTTCAGTGGCCATGTGGTCCTGTGTCCTTGGAAATAAGTTGTCATTTAAAAACTTTGAATTTAATACATAAATGGAAAATTAAGCACAAGTATGACAAGTATGAAGAAAGTGTCTGTGTGTATAGTATCTCTTAAATCTGTTTCAGTAAAATGTCTCTTAAATTTGCAAAACTTATATGCAGTATAAATACTGTATTATACAGGTAGAGTTCTCAGGAATATTCTAACTCTTGTCATGTAAAGTGAAGAACTCAAAATTGAATGTTACGGGCAAATAAGGAGGGAAGAAATTGTTGTGTTTTTTCCTTGCTTAAGAGTAGTAGTGCTGTGTTAAGCTCTAAGGACAATTTTGTATTGAAATACCTTAAAGTATGAACTGTGCAGCCTTTAAAAAGCCTGCTTGTGATTTGCGTTTTGAATTTGTTTTGAAATCTAGCAATGACTGATATTTCAACTCTGTCTTTTTTTCTCTTGAGCTGCAGAGTTGTTTAATATATGTATATAGTATATGTAAATTGGTCTGTCTCCTTTTGTGTAATTCCTTTTTTAAGATATTATGCTTAACTTTGTAACAA
The DNA here is from genome assembly GCF_000696875.1 of Nestor notabilis. Lineage (NCBI taxonomy): Eukaryota > Metazoa > Chordata > Aves > Psittaciformes > Psittacidae > Nestor > Nestor notabilis. The sequence continues at coordinate 69,326 of NW_009909732.1, read as the reverse complement.
GTAAGCTCATACTCCATACAAAGTCTCATTATTGAGAAAGTTGATAGCTATAACATTTGATATTACAGTTCTATTTAATACGTCCTGACAAATGTTTTATGCTAGATCTAGCAATTGCTGAATAGTCAAGGACTAGAACTTTTAATGCTGGATTTTGTGAACCTAATGTCATAATTTTAGGCATATTGTGCAATGTAATACAAAGCTCTTAAAAGATTCTGAAAAGTCATGATGCTTTTTGTGGCAGAGGCTTCTTGTTCCAGTCAGGCATTTGCATATCTTCTGTCTGCCTGGGGACAGTATAGGTGGGATATGCTAGCTCTGTGGATGCCCCATCCCTGGCAGTGTTCAAGGCCAGGTTGGACAGGGCTTGGAGCAACCTGGTCTAGTGGAAGGTGTCCCTGCCTGTGGCAGGGGGTTGGAACTAAATGAGCATTAAGATATCTTCCAGCCCAAAGCATTCTACAATTCTGTGGGTCTGTGTGTGTTTTGAAGATTGCTAGACCCTGTTCATAATGGGAAGATACCAAGTTGAGTTACTCATACGTGTACTAGACTTCAGCAACTCCAGATGAAACTCTCTGTGAGTGCTTTTGGTTTGGAGGTGGAACAATATAGGAGGTATTTTCATGTGAAAAATCTTAGTACATTAAAGCCTTTCAATGAAAAAATTACCATCTTTGAAGCAGGAATATAGGACAGAATTTGGCTCTTGTATTTGGACTGCAGCTTTTATTTTTAAAAATCCTGTCAAATTTGACCAGGTTGTCTTCTCAAATACTGCATTTCTTTTACATTCATTCTAAATCAGCTAGAGCTTAGGAAATGTCAGTTACTGCAGTGTCTGATTTGGTGCATGTTTGCAGAGCTAGAGAAGAGCTAACATGTGGTTCCTGGCTTGCTTAGGGATCTGCATTCCTTGTTTTGCTCTGGGATGAGCTGGGACAGGATGTTGAAATGGTGTGGATCACTTTGTCGTGCTCTTGGTGACCTCAATGCTGAATGCCTGCATAGTTGGAGCAAACTGAAATTGGACAAGTTGAGTGTGCCAGAACTTGAAGGCAGTGTTGGGGGAGAGAGAAGGTCCTGGAATAAATGCTAGAGAAGCTGAGGTCTCGTGCAGAAGCTTAGCTGACTAATGCTGACTTGAGGAGTTTCGTCCCCGTGCCTTTTGAATTCAGTGTTCTCAGTAGCTCTGGATGCTCACTGAAATGATGTTTTATCACTGGTGGGGTTCACTGGATCTTTCCTGGTACTTGTTAGCTTTTGTCTGATGAGCAAAAGTATTCCATACTGACAGTTGTGATTCAGGTCAGCAGAATCTGTGTTTTGAATTGTATTTGCTTTATAGTCATTTAGAAGTCTGTGTTCCACTATAGTCTGTAGTGGAAAAGCTGTTCATTAGTCCTTCACAGGCATAGCTTAGTGTGGAGCATGAAGGAAGTTTCCAAGAGTAAATATATTTTCAGAATAAGGTTAAGCAGAAATGCACCGAAAGTATGAGAATGAAGAGGAAAGCAAGCCATTGACTAGCCTGTTAGAGGAACACCATCTGCGTGTTAAGCTAAGTGAGCTGGGAGTGTGATTGTGTACTACGTAAGTTATTGTGTTATACATGTGCAGGAAGGGATCAAAGTCTGAACATAAAACCAACAAGCCATGCTGTTCTGGCATCCCATACCTTAAAGGATGCTTGTCTTGGCAGCTTGAATGCTTTTTATTAACACCGAGTTGGTCTGTGAGCTGCATTATGTTCAAGTTTGTGTGGGTGTGCATACAGATAGAGCATGTGTGTATGTAGGGTCTTGGTATTCCGAACTAGGAGTGTCTGCACTTCACCTTTGAATGTTTAAGGTTAATCTGGAGGTTAACATAAACTGTGTATTGCTTCAGTTCTCTGCAGTACTGGCAGACTTCTTGTGCATATGTTAAAGTAATATTAAATTTTTTTAAGAATCTGTGGAGTTACTAGTCTGTTTGACAGCTGGGTATAGATTGTCAGGTGGTAAAGTTTGCAACGGATCTAATGATCCAATAGCTAAAGTTGGCCTACAAGAAAGCTGCAGAAGGGCTTTTGTCAATGGCCTGTAGTGACAGGACAAAGGGGAATGGCTTTAAACTGACAGAGGGGAGTTTCAGATGAGATCTTAGGAAGAAGTTGTTCCCTGTGAGGGTGCTGAGGCGCTGGCACAGGTTGCCCAGAGAAGCTGTGGCTGCCCCATCCCTGGCAGTGTTGAAGGCCAGGCTGGATGGGGCTTGGAGCAGCCTGCTCTAGTGGAAGGTGTCCCTACCCGTGGCAGGGGGTTGGAACTGGATTTGCTTTAAGATCCCTTCCAACCCAAACCCAGATTTCTTTAAATTTTTTAGATTGAAATAGTGCCTCTTCTCACAGTGCTGTGAGAAGCACTGGGTGCTTCAGGCGGGGGGTGCTTTTTCTTTAAAAAGAGTTTGCCTCCTGTCTCAGGGTATTAAAATATACCTTTGTAGACCCAGAATTAATTTTCTGGAAAACAGAGTATATATTCTGGCACTCTTTTGTGCTCTTGCTTGGTCCCCTCCTTTTTCTTTTGAGTAGTGCTTCTCTTTTTTTTCTAGGCAACTGAATGGCTGTCTTTGAGGCCTCTGTTGTCTGACCTTTTTGTTTTCTAAGTATCTTTCAGTGCTAAGAACAGTAAGAAGAATATCATCATCCCATACTTGGCACTTACCAGCATATTGTGCCCCACTCTTTGCTTTTGTTTACATAGGGGTTTTTCAGACAGTCAGATTTTCTGCCTTGCTGTTAAGTTGCAGACACTAAATAGTACTGTTGATCCTGTCTCTGTTTTGTTTGCTGTGGTTGCCATATGCTCTGCAGACAGAGACAACTGTATACACTTACTGCTGATGACATGGATCTTCACCTTTCTCAGAGCACTTAGATGCAATAATAAAAGGCCAGATAGGGAATTAGAACAGAGTATTTTTCCCCCCCCCCTCTTTTCTGTAGAGCTTTTCCACATTGGGACGTTAATGCCCAGTAAGCAAAGGTGTGAATTTACAATAGTTACCTGCTTCCTGTCTCTTTGTGGGTGCTCTGCTGCTATCCCAAGGCTGCTGGGGTGCTCCTGGCTTTTTCCCCACTTCTACACTCTGCTGCTGTTGGCATCAAACAGGATGCAGCCACATGGAAAAGAGTGGCTTTCATGAGCCCCGTGTCCCAAGTCCTGATAACTGTGGGTGATAAACAAGGGGCTTGTGGATGTCTGTGTCTTCAGTGCTTCTTTCTCACTCACTGTTGCCACTGTTAATTCTGTTCTCTTTCACAGGTGGCCATACTGCCTCTGTGTCTGACTTTGATCAGTTATTTCAGTGGAAAGCCTTCATATTATTTCAAGCAATGGTTTAATTAACCTCTAGAAATGTATGGAGTTAACAGCCAGGGACCTCCATTGCTTAAAACCTCTGTAATGCCTGGACAATATCTTTCCAATCATTAGAGGAAGCAGCCAGGGTATAGCTTTGAGGACCATGTGGACTATGGACATAAAAAGGGAGGAGATCCAAGAAAGACAGTTCTTCCTTATAACAGCAGCTGTTCTAGCTGTTATCTTCTGGTCAGAAATATTCGCAATTTGCAGCTCAGGGGATAAGCTCAGCACTTACACCATTGCCTTGCAAAGCACTTCCACAGATGTTGGCATTGCCCACGAGGGTGTCTCAGTTATTCTAACAGAACCTTATGAATGCAAGAAATCTTAAGACCAGGGCTCATGAGCAAGCTTCAGAATAGTCACCAGTCTTTCCTTTGGTTGTTCTGTGTCCCAGTGTGGCCTAAGGTGATTGTATGTGATTTTTCTTTCCTGCATGTTTTGATGGCCAGGAATGTTTAGGTAAGTCCCAGATTTTCTGCTCTCCAGAATACTTTTCTGCAGCCACATGTGGTACATCTGTCTTACTAGTGAAAAATACTAAGCGAAAATAGAATTTAGTGTCCAAAATAGATACCTTTTGAATCCTTCAGCCTGTTATCTATTCTTGGGAAGCACTTTTTATGGAAGTATAGTGAGTCAAACTGATCACCTTAGTAAGAGGAATCTGAAGAACTTCCCCCTGACCGCTGCCACCAAAAATATCCACAGCTATTTTTAAGGGAAGAGTCTTCATGTAGAAGTCACTTGGCTGCAGCACGGGCTCCACTCTGCCTAGCTTTGACTAGAGCACTAGAGTTTCACTCCATTTGTTGAGAGATATCCTTACAGCTTTTTGTTTGGTTTTGTTTTAATTCCTCTGCTCTGAAAAAAGTGGAAGAGAGGTGAAAATGAGGAAGAATTATAAATCCACATCTGTTTTCTTTCTCAGTAAAAATATGTTTCACCTTCATAGCATATCTTGAACAAAAATCATTTTGCACATTTCACTAATACTTTCCCTATTACTCCAATAAATCCTGGAATGTTTTGGGTATTTCATTAGCTACCATTTTGACAATGAATTATCATGTCAAGATTAAGTCATATTCATTTGACTTTTACTTTGCTTAATACAAAGCTTGTTATGTTGTGATTTTTAATATTTGAGTCTTCTGTATTTGTAGGTGCTGTTTTCAAATCTGACAGCTAATGAATGGTTTTGTTCACTTTTTAGACGAGACAAGCTATGGATTTGCATGGAGTTTTGTGGAGGTGGCTCTCTACAGGATATTTATCATGGTATGTCAAGACTTAATTGCTTAAAATCTTAGTAAAGCTTGTTTAAAAAAAAAAAAAAAGATGATTACAGTGTTTTGTAATCAGAGAGGAGGAATCCTAAACATGGTATCTTAATAATTCAGTGAAGGTCGTTTTAGCTTATGTATTTACATAATGGATTAGGTTTGGTTTTAAAACCAAAATTAGCTATAGTGTTTTGTGTTTTTTTTTTTTTTTTTTTTTGAGCAGCAGAAGTTACTCCATGCAGTAACCATCGCTACTGTATACCCATCACTACTTTTCAATGGCTGTAAATTCGGACTATTTCATTGTAAAAATAAACATTATATCTTGATGTGCTTTCTTACTTGATAACCACTTTATTTCTGAGCTTCTGAACTTTGCTTTAATATAATTTATACCACTGTCTATAGATGCCTAGATAAGTGGATTGGTTAGCACAGATGCTTTTGTCCTTGGTAAGCAGTGATCTTTTGTATATTTGTATAGCAGTAGTGCCTCAAAGGCTTTTTTTTTTTTTTTTTTTTTTTTTAGTGCTGCATGCATGACATATGAAAAGCAAAGGTGTAATATGTATTTGCTTGAGGTTTAGGTGCAGTGAGTGGTCAAAGAAACAAGGGCCATGTATGAATCTCTTGCATAGAGAGAGGGTCAGTCAACTGCTAGTTTTCAAGAGACAAAATCAGTTTTGAGGGATTTTATTGCCTTGGAATTAAGACTTGCTTAGGAAAGGAGTATGCTGTGAGTAGTGGCCCCGTAGTTCTTAGGTAGTGTTTTTCAGACTGGAAATCTGTCCATATTCTAAATTATGAAGATTTTATATGGTAGTGTCTTCATTCTTTTCTTACGTGCAAACAGTTTGTATACCTTATATTTATATTTAACTTGGGTGCAATTAAAACAAGGCATCAGTTTGCAAGCTCACATCATGCTTCTAGTGTAGTCACTTGAGTGTGGCCCTGTTGACCCTTTACATCTTTGCCAGTGTTGATAAAAGCATCATGTTTAATAGGCTTTGTTATGTGGAACACCTGAAGAGTGGGAAATGAGCTCATGCCCCATAAATGCCTGAACAAATGTCATACAGGAGCAGTTTCCTGTTGCAGCTGATTTTTGTCTTCACTGCCAATAGGGTGGAAGGTTCTTTCCTGATCTTAATTACACTCCAAAAGATCTTATTCTGATTAACCTAAAGGCCTCTGTAATCTTAAGTCATTTAAGTTAATCAGAATTGAATTTCTCAAACATATGTACTTAGAAATAGGTTCTCTGGCTGCTAATATATTTAGATTTATGTGCATTTGGAGCTTTACTTTCAGAAAAAGGAAGATGGGTCTAGACCTGTTTCCAAGACGTGTGTTGCATGATAGTAATTTATATTATGGTTGTGGGTTTTGTAGGAGCTGAGCAGTTAGGTACCTAAATCTTAATTTTTAACACCCTAATCCTTCAGTTTCCTTTGAGAAACCTCATCCAACTATTCTGTTTGTTTTCTGTGCAAAACCTGAGAAGCTTGCAGTGAGAAACTCCACTTCCTGGTCTTAAAATCCTTTAATTTCAGGATCAAAGTCCAGTGACTGGGGCAAGTCATAGGCCATTCCTCGCTTGTTATTCAGTGTTTAGTTTATGGAGTTGTTCAGGATTTAATTGTTTTCCTTTAAATGACTTGAGTAAGTGTGACCCTGGAGGTAGAGGAAGACTCCTATCCGGTAGGAAGCTGCTGAGCCTGCTCATGGGGAGAGTTTGAGAAGGTGCATGGTGTGGCAGACCCAGGAACAACAGCTTGGTAGCTTACGCAGGAAAGAGTTGAAAAGCTTGAGAGCAGGTCGCATGGCTGCAGAGAAGAGAGAGCAGGTCACATGGCAGTGGGAAGGATAGAAGGAGAGAGCAGGTCACAAATGGTAAAAGGAACTTCTTAGGGCTCAAGAGGGACTGAGCAGAGTTTGCTGCAGCTCTGAGTCACTGGGTTGGTTGTCCGGCCCAGCACAGAAGCACACATGGGTTTGTGCAGGGGCAAGAGTTGCAATTAAATCACTGCTTCTGTTTCTTTTTCCTCTTAATTAGAGATTTATGTATGGAGGGAGTTAGAGTTTCCATTCCAATGGGACTCCACGTTTTTGAGTTTAATAAATGTTTGGTGGTGCTCAATCTGGGGGAAAGTAAGCACATTTGTTTCAAGAATTCTAGTGTAAGATCCTGTCAGTGTGAATGGAAGTAATTGCATTATGGCTTTGGAATGGGCAGTATCTTACCTGATTTTGAGAGAATTTTTTTTTTTCCCCTTCCATTTCAGTGACTGGACCACTTTCAGAACAGCAGATTGCCTATGTTAGCAGAGAAACACTACAGGTAGTATTCTTGCAGGTTTTTGTGGTTGACTTTTACATTAAAAGTATTAAAAACTAAAAATAAATGTTACAGAAGTGTTAGATGCCATGGAAGTACAGTGTCTGGGTGGCTTAGCATTTTTCTCAGACTTTAAATGAGGTCCTGTATAATAGCCTAGAACTGATTTGCATAATTGCATAACCTTAAATTACCACGGATCATTTAAAGAAAACTATCATCATTCTGCTGTGGGTTTTTTGTTTTATTTTTTTAAGAGTGGAAGCAGCGTATTTATTATTTCATTTTTTTGGTACCAATTAGTTATTGCAAGTTTTAAGGAAAATTTGAAGACTGTTTTGCATATCTGATAGATTAGAAAAGAAAAATTGCCTGTGTACTTAAGATGTTCAAGTTAGTCACCAGCCTCTCCTCATTGAGTATGCTAGCTTTCATTTCTTCTTTCCTAAATTAAAGGCTCAGTTCATCAGTAAGACTTAATCAGAAACGGCTTTTTTGGTGGATGTCTTCTTTCCACATGAGAGCAGTTCTTGGCTTCTAGTGAATGTAAATCTATTGAATGCCATCAGTTTAGAGCTGCTGCCTCTCTCAAACACTCAAGACAGCTCTGTCCCTGAGCCAGCTCCCTTGTATGCCACTTGCCATCACCCTATGCTATGCCAGAGATTGCTGACATCTGATTTACAGGACATCGCTTTTGTCTTTACAGTGGAGATGTGACATCTCAGAGTGTTTTGAGTTTGAACCTTTAAAGCCTTTTTGTTGTTACAGAATCATAGAATCGTTTGGGTTGGAAGGGACCTTAAAGCTCATCCATTTCCAACACCTTGCCATAGGCAGGGACACCTTCCACCTAGACCAGGTTGCTCCAAGCCCAGTCCAACCTGGCCTTGAACACTGCCAGGGGTGGGGCAGCCACAGCTTCTCTGGGCAACCTGTGCCAGGGCCTCACCACCCTCACAGGGAAGAACCTTTTCCTAAGATCTCATCTAAATCTTTTCCCTGTCAGGTTAAAGCCATTCCCCTTTGACTTGTCACTGCAGGTCCTTGTAAAAAGTCCTCCAGATTTTTTGTAGGCCCCCTTTAGGTATTGGAAGCTAAAAAACTTGGCCCCATCTTTCTTATAAGCCCCCTTTAAGTATTGAAAGGCTGCAATAAGGTCTCTCTATAGTCTTCTCCAGGCTGAACAACCCAGCTCTTTCAGCCTTACTTCATAGGGGAGGTGCTCCAGCCCTTTGGTCATAGTCTGGAATGGAATTTATGCAATCATTATGTGTGTATGAAGATTTTTGTTAATATGTGTGAATTGCTTGTGAAAAGGAAATTAGTTATTTTGTATTTTCTAAGCGTTATCCATTTTTGTGTATTTTAAAGTTGTCTAACTACATGTTTATAATACTGACCAAATACAATCTGTATAGTGTATAATATCTTGTAGCTTGTAATGCAGCAGTCACTTTTCCTAGTTAGAAGTCTGACAATATAGGCCAGATGTCCATCCATAATGGTAATTTGTGCAGTGTTACTTGAATGCCTAAAACTAGTGTTTGATCCTGATATTTAGAAGCCTATTAAATGGTTTGTTTTCAAAAAAACCCACTTGCTGTCAGTTCTGGTTGGAATCAGTGATGCTGATTCTGAAAATACAGGTCCTTTTAAATATGACCTTTAAAGTACCTGCCTCCAGGCATTAATTTTTGAAAATGATGACTTCATTCTTAGAGGGCAGTAGTGAAAGTGAGTTGTTTGGCTCTCTGTGCCAGTAGCATTCAGAGATTTAAATGTGAGAAATGTACATGGGACTTTTCCAACTAATGCCAGTTGCAGTGGTCTGGTGGATGCTTTGATTCATTACACTATGTACCAAAACCAAATCTAGTCCAATTTTTTGGTCTGCACGCTTGCCTGCCGTGAGGACTATGAAAAAAACATTGGACCAGCTGGCTATTGTTAGTCATTTCCTTCAGAGAAACAGGTTAAAACAACAGTGAGTGGCATGTTTTTCTCTTTTAGTTTATTTAAGGAGTTAAATTTCATAACTGATAAGCAATTCAGCTACATTGCATTCTGTTTTTCGTGAACTGACAAAAATATACTCCAAAAACGTATTTTCAGTGGTACTGTTGTCTACTTGTACAGTTTTGTTCACTTGAAAATCTCAAGTACCAAGTCATGTAAATAATTGTTCACTCATTTTTTCTGTTGTTATATTTAGGACCATCCATGAAAAGGCTGAGAATTGAAAACAATCCTATTTATTTTTGCAGACAATTCCATGATGTCTTGCATAAGCTGGCAAAAACCCAATAAATCTATCTTGACATGGGTATCTGGCATGAAAACATAGTGTTTATGTTCATGATCTCGCAGCAAGGAAGATGTTTATGTGTTGTTTTAGCCTGGAAGAGAATTTTAGAGATAAGCTTGGAGTGTCAGAAGTGACATGCTCTGTGATTTGTCATGCAGGAATTCAGTCTCATAGAATTCTTCCAGAATTTAAACTTAGAGTTTCTAATTTGAGTTCTAAAATGCTTTGGTACTGTCATTGAGACCCAGAAAGACTGCTTAATGCTTCTGCAGAAATCCATGAGTTGAACTCTTGTGTTAGACCTGAAGTGCTGCCTGCTAGCGTGCTTCTAGACTTAATTGAAATGTGTCATGATACAGGAGATAACTGCACTTACTTATACTAGCACTAGGTTTCCAGTGATCTGACTGCTGAATAGAAGACTGTTAGGCAATTTAAAAGTAATTAAATTGATACAAAAAGGTTTGTGTGTGTATGTGTGTGTGTTACCATGGTCAGAGGAAAATTTGGTCAGGGAATGCTTTTCTTACAACATACGTGGTGACTGATGTTCTTCCCATCTATCCTGTGTTTTAGGTATTATGCTACTACATATATTGAATTTGCACATACATTTTGAATATGTTGAAATGTAATAATGTTCTTCAGTGAGTCATTAAGATAATTGAATTGGATCCTAAATATGTCTGGTAATTAAGTAAGAAATGTTTGTGATGAAAAATACGGGACTAAATTATTATCTAAATATTTTATGCAGGGACTATATTATCTTCACAGTAAAGGAAAAATGCACAGAGATATAAAGGTAAGTAAAAACTGAAGGGAATTTTCATGTTTCTGAAATAGGCTGTATCACCTCTAAGGGGTCTTTACTGTTCTGTATCAATTTTAGGGATATTTAAAAAAATTGTAGTTTTTTCTATCTGTTAGAATAAAATAGAATTTTCTGCCCAAAGGAAGGGGGGGGAAAAAGTATCTTTCTTTAAATGCCTACATTGGGAAAGTTTGTTCTTTTAATTGGAGGCAAACATACTATTAATTTAGAGCAGTGCTGTAAAATGTAGGCCTTAGCCAGTGTTCAGAGCAGTGCGTGTTCACATGGCTGTAAGGGTGTGCTCTGTGCAAGAGGAAAGGTTTGGTCTTTCCCACACCTTTCCAAGAAGCTTGATGGAGCTTTCAAAGCTTCTCTTTTAATACTTCTCTTGGAGCCAACTGGTGAGCAGAGATGTTGCTCTGGTTTCTTGTTACTTTTCTTGGTGAGCAGATTGCAGGCCAATCTGCAGGCTGCAGTTCTGGATGGTTCTTTGAGGCTACTTCTGTCTCCTCCTTTGCATGCTAAAATTAGACAAGGTACTGCAAATCGGGCTCTTAACACTGACTTACTTAAACCTTCGTCTTAACAAAGCTGAATCAAAGATACCTTGTTCTGACACTGAGTTTCATTTTAGAGCTTCTTGTTGACTTTTTTCCCTGAAATTTTGCTACCTACTCCAAACTCTTCCTTGCTCAGACTGCAGCTTAAACTTGGCATGCTTTCTCCTGGAAATCTAATAGCAAATTATCATATTCTTTTGTGTTGTGTGTGGGGTTGGTTTTGTTTGTTTTGTTTTGTTTTAGACTAGGGATGATTATTTGTACTAGGGATGATTATCTACGTGCAGTGTACATAGTGGCTCCAACTGCAGAAACCTTAATGCAGCCGGATTGCAAGTTGTTCCCATTGACTTCAGGAGGATATTTGGGGTTTTGAGCAATCATAAAAAATAATTTCTGAATGAAAGATTACTTTGGCACAAAAATTAAACATTATAGTATGCACAGTGGTGCCTGTAAGGATACAGTGCATAGATACTGATTTATAAACAGAACTGTGCTGCTAAAAAATGCTTAGAGTGGTTACATTGAGAATTTTTTTATGTTAAAAAAAAAAAAAAAGAAGAGGCATTTCTCATTAGTGTGGAGAAATACAGCCTTCATCTGGAGGTCTCCTGACTGTTGAATTATGTTTGCTTTCCTTGGTAGCCAAGTTATGTATTTAGAGTATCTGTTGTGTTAGTTTTGAAAGGTGAAAAAGGTCAAGAGCATGCTAACTGGACTGTCACACTGTTTACAAGCTCCGTTTATAAGGCTCATTAACTATACTTGTGCAACATTTGCCAAAGTAAGGTGCATTTTACTGCAGGCCTGACTTCCTTCTTCCTGAAAAGCCATAATCTATAAAAACATAGGTTTTTGGAGGCCCATCTATGCTGCCTTTCTGTCTAATTTATGGGACAGAGCTGTCATTTGGAGCCAGCTCCAGCCTTCATGCAGCTGAACCTGTACCTGGTTTCAGTCATGAAATCAGGTTTGTTCTCAGTCCTTTTATGTCATAACATTTTAGTACCAACTACCTCTTTGGATTAGTTTTGATTATTGAGTACATATAGCCACACAACAGCTAACTCTTCAGATCTAGAACTAACAGAATCTGTTGTGTAAGGACGGAAATAGTTTTTCTAAGCACTTGAATATCAAGGCAGGTCCTTAAGGCTGTATTTATAATTATCATGGCTCTCAAGACAAAACCAGCTCCTACATACGAAAAGAAAATCACTTCCTCTTTGACCTTTAGAGTTCCTATTTCCTTTCAGTCAGTGTAAGTAGAAGAAAGTAAGAATTCATTGGCATAGCCAAATAATCATATTCTGCTTTTTGAAAGAGGTTTTGTGTGCAGCAGATACTGTGTAGTACCATAGGCTAAAGAGTCCTAACTAAAAATGAATGAGAAACCCTGTATATCCCAGTTTCTTTATATAACAGAATGGCAACTTGCTAAGTTCACAACTGTTTCCTTGGTAAAGCTGCAGATTTCTTGAACATGTGTTCCTTTGTTTGTCTCTGGCCAAGATCTCACATAATTATTTTTTAATACAGTATCAGAGAAATCTGCATGTTTTAATTCAAGTGTGCTTACTTTTTTCTTTTAAGGGAGCAAACATCCTTTTAACGGATAATGGACATGTAAAATTAGGTGAGTTAATACAATTTAGTGTTAATAACAGATTTTTATGTGCTCTAAGAAGCATTCTCCTGTATTTTGTTTAATGATATAGTGGTTCATGTAAAGAATCAGTGGGCATCAGAATTCTTTTTCCCTTGCTGGTAACATCTTAACTGCACCATCCAATTAGTATCTGAGGAGTAATTGGAATAGTTTTAGAACACTGAGACAAAACACTTTCTGATGTATAGGGCAGGTAAAAATCAAATCACAGATTTTTAGAAATCTTTAATGCACCATTAGAAATTTTTATTGAAATGTGCTTTGAAAGGTTATCTGAAAGAATCTTTTGGACAAGAATAAATTATGTATTTTATCACGTTAGAACACTGCATGTAACTCTTAGGACTTCTGTGCGAGCCTGATCTTTCTTGATCAGGCTCGCACAGAAGAAAGATGCCCCTTTGTTGATGCGGGGCATGTTTGTGTGCAGCCTGCATACTTGGCAGGTGACTGACAGGAGCTGACCGATGGTATCTGAGCTAGACCAAATTTCCATTATTTGCTTTTGTTATTTATTTTTTGTTAAATATTTCCAGTATATTTAAGAAACTCACAGTGGGGAAACCAAACTTACGTGCATTAACAATTAATTAGCTACACAGTAGTTTATTAACTGTCATTCTGGTTTTGTTTTTGTTTTCTGAATAGCTGATTTTGGAGTATCTGCACAGATAACAGCTACAATTGCCAAAAGGAAATCATTCATTGGCACCCCATATTGGTAACTGTGTTTTACTTGGCCATTAATATAATAGTAACATATATAGTAATGTTGAAAAATTGTGATAAGAGCATGCTGTGACACTTTCTGGGTAGACTAATCACTAAAGGCTATGGCCGTCTTTCTAATGATTGTATTTGTATTACTTATGCTAAATCCTGAATTAGCTGAGTATCAGAGAAAATGCTCTAATGCTTTGAAAAATTGAAAGGCTGTCTGTATGTTTCCATCACTATTGACTAATGGATCTCAGTTTAGTCCAACTTAAAAACTATCAACAGTTTTGCTTGTTTTTAAGTCTGATCTTAAATTATTTTTTTTTCCCGATTTTCCATTTTGGTGTTTTATGTTTCATCCCTTCCACCATAGTCTTTTCTGCAACTCTTCAGTTGGTAATGAGTTTCATTTTTCGTCTCCACATATTCGTTAGGCCACTTGTGAAATGTTTCCTCTGAGCAGTTTTCTTCCCTCTGTTGTCCTCCTCCTTATTTGCCTAAACCGATTGAATTCAGATGTACATTTCTAGTCCATTTGTATTGCATCTTTATTCTTCCCTCAGTAAACTAGTTTGCCTAATTTATCTTTTCTGAAGTTCAGCATTTTATTTTCTCTTCTTTGTACTGGAAGTGGTTGTTCCCTTGCAATAAATGACAAATGTTCTCCACTATAAAATAGCACTTTTGTGATACGTTTCCCAGAATGATACTCAAAATTCTATTGTCTGACAGTATGGTAGGTACAAGATAAAAATGTATATAAGACATCCCCCTCTGTCAAGTATTTGGGCTTAAAAAATGGTCAAGCACAGCATTTTTAGCATTCTTCTGCAGTGTAAGTAATGCCAAGGCATGGATTCACTTCCCTTTCAGAATAACACAAACACCCATAAGTCATGATTGTGTAATTGGTTTGTGTCTCTCTTTCTTAAGATGTCCGTGTGACTTTAGTCCTGGCCTGTATCACTGTTTAACTTCCAAATCGTGCCAGGCTTGTCAGATGACGTGCCATAACCCTGAACAATAACCTTGAAAGCATTACATAGGTTAAATGCTGATGAAAAGCATCAGTTTTAGTTTGCAGATCTTCTCAGAGGTTTTAGAGGAGAAGCAAGGAAGCAAAACTGTTAAAATCACAGAGAAGAAAGTTTAGTTGGAAACAGGCAATGTGATGGTTTTAATGGTCATTAGAGGTGTTTGTGCAGGTAAGGCTTTGGTTCTTGGACTGAGAGAAATCAAGGTCAAAACTGCTGTGTAGTGTCTTTAGCTCTAGTAACCCTGCTATTTATGCTTGTGCTCCTCTCCATGTCTTTTTAAAGTTAACCCTTGTTCCCCTCTATGTTGGTGACTCTTTCCTTTTTGATTTAGAGTTTTTCTATGAACTCTCAAAGAGACTTAGAAATTTTAGTTTAACTATTCAAATGTGAAATAAGCTATACCACCGAACTTGATGGGTGTTTTCAGATCTACAGATAAGGATGTCTGTGTTTCACTAATGCATCGTGTGAGAAAAAATTGCTTCACTGAAAGGGTAGTCAGGCACTGGAACAGGCTGCCCAGGGAAGTGGTTGAGTCACTATCCGTGGAGGTATTTAAAAGATGTAGAGATACTGACATAGTTTAGTGGTGGACTTCGCAGTGTTAGGTCTACTGTTGGACTTGATTTTAAAGGTCTTTTCCAGCATAAATGATTCTGTGATTTGAGATGCCACTTGCTGCTTTACTAGAGCAGTCATTAAGTGACATTCATCTGTCTTACCTGTATTGAGTTACATCTCCAGTTCCACTGCTGCTTTTCAGGTGATCTGGACTAATACAGTTCAAAGCTAAAAAATATTAACATGTTTGCTGTCTCATATGGCTGTGTAGGAGAATTAAATCCATAATTCACTTTGGCCATTCAAAATGTGTGATAATGCCCAGTGAATAATTTTCTTTAGGTGTTTCTATTTATGTGTCAGTAATGTTTATTTTGCTACCTGAGGCTGTGAAACTGCTTTAATTTAAATGAAGTTTTCTGATATTAGTGAGGCAGACCTTAAAACCAAAAAGTGCTCTGTGCAGAGGTACTAATGAGTCTTCAGGTCTCATGCTTTCAGAAAAGCTGACATTTTGTTAATTTTGTTTCTTTGTTAGAGTTCTTCAAAGTTGGTTGATCACTTTCGGGGGCAATGTGTGAATTTGGATATTATTTGGATGTTTTTTGTAGTTGAATAATTATACCTCAGGCCCTTGGTGTTTGAGTAGTAGTTCATTGTGTGCCTGCAATGAACTCTGAAACTGTTTACATCTACTTACTGCTAAATAGCTGTTTTGGAAACTGCCTATTAGTTAGAAGATGATAGAGGAAAACTTTGTGTATATGTAACTTTTTACACACACATATATATCCGATATATAAGTGTGTATGCAGGCTTATAGATTGAGAGCTTTAGGGGAAAAGAGTAGTAAACTGCTTACAGTACTGTATGATTTCTGTATTGTGCACAGAAGGATGTTTTATCTGTGGCAAGAGGTTTGCCTAAAAATGTTTTTTACCCTTTAGGATGGCGCCAGAAGTTGCGGCAGTAGAAAGAAAAGGTGGCTATAACCAACTCTGTGATCTGTGGGCAGTTGGAATAACTGCTATAGAGCTTGCTGAACTTCAGCCTCCAATGTTTGACCTACATCCAATGAGGTTAGTAAGGGGTTAAGGCTTGGTGTGTAACTACATCTTTGTAACTAATGTACTTGGAGTAGTGGCTGTGTGTGCTTGTGGTGTTCAGGTGTACTGCAAGGGCATTGAGTTGTAAGCATTATGAATGTATGTGGTAGAAATTGTAACAACTCTTTCTGGTGCATGAATGTGTAATATTGGTAGCATCACTTAGACTGATGGACTTCTTCCTGCCAATTAAATAATGTATTTAATAATTCATCTTATATATGTATTGCAGTGTAAACCACAGAAATCACAGAAATACTGTTTTTTGTTTTTTTTTTTTTTTCCAGAGCACTTTTTCTAATGACGAAAAGCAACTTCCAGCCTCCTAAATTAAAGGACAAAATGAAATGGTAAGTACTTTTCTGTTTCAGTAGATAACGGTCATATATTTCACTGGTCATCTGATTCTAATGCTTACTACTTCATTTTACAGGTCCAATAGTTTCCATCATTTTGTGAAAATGGCACTTACAAAAAATCCTAAAAAAAGACCTACAGCTGAAAAGCTACTACAGGTATAAATTTATGAATGTGATTTTTTTTTTTTTTTAAATGTTATAAAATTACAGTATGCTTAATATGAGTGGTTGTAATTTTTATGTGTTTTTCTTTGTCTTTCAGCATCCTTTTGTTACCCAGCCATTAAATCGGAGTCTTGCTATTGAACTTTTGGATAAAATGAATAATCCTGATCATTCCACTTACCACGATTTTGATGATGATGATCCTGAGGTAGGAATATGTTTAATCATTTAATCAGATTCATAGAATCATAGAATTAGGTTTTCATTTGCTGATAAAAGTGAATGATTATGATATATTGAGCCACTGAATATTTTGTGATCTGGGAATAGTCTTAGGGGTTGCTTTTACTTTTGGTTGTGCTGCTCAGTTGCACGTACAGGCACTTAACAAAATTCATTATATTTGGGGGAGAGAAGCTCAAAGAGAAAGAGATGTAAACACTTTAAATGTTATTTACTAGTGTCCTTAAACAATTTTGCAACAGTAAATATGGACGACTACTCCAGTCCTGGCATGATGCATTGTTTTCTGTTTCTTTGTGGAACTGCTTCCGTCTGCAAATGGTTTTTCATCTGCAAAGAAAGCTTTTATAAAAACAATTTTGTACGTCTGTAAAACTTGTTCTTTTGGTCCTAATATGAGAAGAGGAGAATGATCCTGTGGTTATTCTTGTCAAATGGTTTGCTGTGTGCTTCTTGCAGATTCTTTTCTATCTTGGAATACTCTGAAAGCTGATTTCTCTTGGTTGTGTTAAAGGGAGAGTTTCTGATTTTTCTGCTTTAACAGCTAAGAAAAAATAGCATGCTTATGTAAGATGATAAACAGTGCAGGACTGAACTGTTTCATAAATAAGAGAAGACAGATAGATACTCTGTTACTGCATCCTGTCTTTGTACTGAACTGTATGTTAATGAAGATTTTTCCAAATGTTTACAGTTTCCTAACTGATAATGTCTGTTTTGGGGGAAAAAAAATAATCCTTTTGACACAAATGCCATTGATTCATTAATTGCATACCTGTGTTTTACTTTTTGCATGGACAAACTAGTCTAAAAATGCCTTCAAGAGAAAATAAGCTTGAAAGAAACAGCTGCTGTAAGATACTAATTTTAAGATTTTTACAAGTTAAATGAGCTTATATCCTCTGGAACTGCAGTGAGAAGTTGACATGCATCAATGCCTTTGAAAGGTGTTGAAACGAGGGTGGTGAGGCCCTGGCATAGGTTGCCCAGAGAAGCTGTGGCTGCCCCATCCCTGGCAGCATTCAAGGCCAGGTTGGACGGGCCTTGGGGCAACCTGGTCTAGTGGAAGGTGTCCTTGCCCATGGCAGGGGTCTGGGACTGGATGAGCTTTAAGATCCTTTCCAACCCAAACCATCCTGCGATTCTGTGATCAAGTCTATCTTCCTTAGAAGTTGAAATAAATAAATGTGGAAAGAACCCCAAGTGAAATAGATCTTTTTTTGTATTGTGAAGTGCAATGCTTACATACTTTCTGAATGGGAGGGAGGGAGGGAGAAGAAGGCATAAGGATTGAATGCATGAATAATAATTGAATAAGGATTTTAAAAGCAATTGGAAATAGTGGAACACACTGTTAAAATTTTCTGTTAAAATATTTAGGGAGTTTAAACACACAAGACAATGCTTAATGTAGTTGATTTTCATGTTGACGTTAAGAGAAAGGTGTCTGATTCCTGACAGCACTGAGGAGCTTGGATCTTCTTGTTGTAAGCTGAAAGGATCAGGTGTCGTTCGGTTCTCTGTTCAATAATGATAGAAAGCACTGAGGCCTGTTAAAGTGATGTTTCTGTAGAAACCAGGAAACCAAAGCTTTCATGAGCTGTCATAAGAAGGAGGGTAGCTGTTTTCAGTGTGCTTCCTGTGAGTGAGCTGCTCGGATCAGAGTAGCTTGCTCTGCAAGTCTTCTGTGCTTTCCTGGAAATTGTACTGAAACCCTGTGTGCCATTCCCCCCTGTCACTGATAGATCTTTCCAGTAAGAATCTTGATCTTCATTTTGAGCCACTGAGGTGGAGAATCTGTTTTCCCTCCCCGTATAGAGTCGTTTCAGTACACATTTTATTGACATGTTATTTCTGGGGAGAAAATGAAGAGAAAACAACCCCACAGCAGTGATCAGAGAATGCATATTTCCATCATTTATCAGGGAGCTAGACTGGGTAAGTGCAGAGGACAAGCAAGCTATTTGCATATGTCTTTCAGATGTTAGTTCATTTGTTCTTTATCTCATGTTGCTGAGGGGTTTCTTGCTGCATTCGTGAGCTTCTGTAACTAGGCATAATGATACTTCATCACTGTTCATCACACATCCTTGAGCTCACCAGTGAGCTTTGATCATGGTTACCTGCCATGCTGGGTCATTTTCATTGGATAGACAACTCTTCTATGTCTCTTCTCAATTCTTCTCTAACCATGTTGCCAGATAGTTTTCTGTTGAATCATTTAATCCACCTGGAAAATGAGATCGATAGTGACACTAGGGAAAACATTTTGTTTGTAACAAGCAAGTCTAGAACTCACCTCTGAATAAAAGGGGTGATAATTCATTATCTGATGCATTTTGAGCAAGGTCTGTATTTCAGATGAAGAATCCTGCCACAGGCAGAGCAGTTTTTGGCATTTTAGTGTCTCCTATAATAAAATTAAGGGAAGGAATAAGAAGTGTGGATGTTCCATTTATAAATACACACACACAGACACACAGACACATATATATATATGTATACTTGCTCCAATCAGAGAGGTAGCTGGAGCCATTAATCTGAATTTGAGGATTGATCACTCCTATAGTTGTGGCAATCACCTGAATGCATTTATCAAAGATTGAAAGCAACAAATCATAGTACAACATAACATGTTACAAACAACACTTGGAGAATCCTAAGCTTCGGACCTGCTTCCCAGTTTGTTTGGATTTTTGGTTATTTGGGGTGGGGGGTTGGTTGGTTTTGGGTGGTTTTCTGGCTATTGGTGGTCTTTGAAGGCAAGTCTACTGCCCGCTGTGATGACAGTTCTCCACCTGGCCTGTGCTGCCTTTGTGGGGACGCTATCTGTTACTGCTTGGATAGTCAGCAAAATTCTGTGGGTAAGGTGGAGATTAAAATGTGCATTTGCCACCTCTTTGAGGAGTGCCATGCTACATCTTTAAATGACTTAAACTTGGAAAAATTTGGATTTTTTTTTTTGGTTAAAACGAAACTAGAAACATGCAATCAGGTTATTTGGGTGTCATCAGAAAGGTCTCCCTTAGATACAGTTGTTCATTTGGTTGCAATATCTGTAACACACATTTTGAGTATTTTTCTCTACCCCAACTCATGGAGGACCTCACTTGGTTTCCCATTTAGTAAAAGACAGGATATCTATTAGGGACTCTGCTTTCACTCCCTTAATAATAAACCTTTGGATGTTGACAACTGACTCTTCACATTTCTGTGATGGTGACTCTCATGATGGATGTGATGTTAGCTGAAAAGCTTGCAAAGAAGGAAGTGCTCATATTTTATCCTTAGCGTGTTTTGGGGATAAGATGCTCCTGAGATATGTATCATGATATGTATGCCATTTGGGCACAATTTTAGTGTCCTTTATCCTCTTGCAGAACTCAGGTGTCAGCTGTTTGTATCAGTTTGTTGTCAGTGTATGCCTTTCAAGGTGACTTGAGGACTCTGTTCTCATGGCTGAGAGATGGGGATGTGACTCCTTCCAGTAATTCTGTGGACAAGGAGAAGGTGGTGAGAGAGCAGGCTCTGCCTGTTGTGTAGTACAAGCATCTGTGGCAGCATGCAAGGAGCTCTCATGATATTGCTGCGAAGGCAAAAATACCTCCTACTGCCACTGCATCATGTGCAAGTATGCAGTGCCTCTTAACAAAAGATTATATCTTTTAACACTTAAGAGTATTTGAAGTACTGAAGTAGAAAACAGATCAAGCCTTGAAACACATCGAGAGCTATAGGAAACCATTTTTAAAGCTCCAAAGAACATACAATGCAAACCAGAACTGAGGAAGGGGAGGATTGCTGTAAATTACAAGAAATTAAAAACTGCCCTTGAGAGGTATGTAACTACATAAAGCGAAAATACATACCCACAATCTGTAAGTCTCTCTAGTTTCAAATAAGACCAAAGTAAACAAATGGAAGATGAAACACTGTGTGCATATGTGTTGGATCGTAATATAGAGAAAGGAAGTAGTGTGTGATGAAAGGGGAGAAGGGAAATAATGATTTCGGATAATATTTCAGGGATAAACAGAGTTGCTAAGCTATTTGTGACTCTTTGTGATAGTACTGCAGTTGAAGTTCTCCAACTCTGTCATCACTTCATAGTCAGAATTTGCCATGTGAAGATTATAATTAGTATATACAAAAGCAAAGCTAACATACCAGCACAGCAAATTTCTGGCATTATTGTGTCAGATTGCTTTAATTAAAAGTTGTTTTGCTGCCACATACTCAACACAAACATAGTAAACGTGGTTTTCAGAGATTACTTGGTCTAACATGATGGAGAATGAACTTTTCTCTAAAGAGTAAGATTTTGTTGTAGAGGACATACTGAAAGCACACTGTTAGGATTTATATTGCTCATTTTGGGGCCTGATTGTATAAAGAAGTCAGCTGGTCTTGTGCTGTCATTAAGAAACCTTAATTTAGGGTTTCTAAGAGAACCTGCAGTAGTGGATGTGGAAAGAAGAGAGAAAATTCAACAGGGGCAAAGAAACAAAAGCAGTCTTTAAATTCATGATACGTCATTCTGTAGAGAAGTAAATGGAAATCCAGGGGTAAAAATAGAAGTGAACATAAATATGAAGGTGGATTTGTAAAAATGATGGTATTGCTCTTGTGACACAGCACAAGAGTACCAGGAGTACTCCCTTCTATTCAACTCTGAAAACCTCAGGATAACTTGTCATCTACTTAAACTGATGACTTCTTAGGAATCAGTTTAGGTTAGAAGCTAGGAAAACGATTGGGGTATATAAATTAATTAAACACTTCCAGTAAGTCAGATTTAGTCTTACTGCTTATTTTCAAAACTACCAATATCCTTAAAGTGAAGGATTAAAGGAAATATTATCAGAGCAAAGACCGGTGCTGGCTAATATTATCTTTATTTATTCAAATCCAGTGTTTTAAAAACGCGTCCCTTGAAGATACTCTACAGATAAAATGTCTCCAAGTAATTCTAACTTTAATGTAAAAACACGTGGGCAATTTTTAGCTTCTGCTTGATTTCTTTCTTTTTTTCTGCTTATGCTAAAGAAACCTGCTGAAAACTATGTACATGATATTGGGTTTCAAGTGAGTGTATTTTGGTATTGAAGTGTTTTTTATTTTTCTCTTCTAGCCTCTTGTAGTGCCTCATAGAATTCATTCAACGAGTAGAAATGTGAGAGAAGAAAAGACACGCTCTGAAATCAACTGTAAGCATATTTGACAACATCAATACTTTAGAGATAATCCTTGAAATTCACTTATTTCAATTTGTATTCTGGGTATCTGACACACATAGCAACATTTTCAGTGATAAATAGGAAAACAAAACCTTATGCTGTTTTATTTATGGGTATAGGTTCTAAATACTATGCAAAAGAAATTTTAGTGTATAATATTTGAACACACCCTTTATCAGCACTTCAGCAAGTCTCACTGTTGCTTCAGCTTAACTGAAGAAGATGCAGCCTGAGTTCTGCTGACTGGTATAGCTTCATATGCCAGTCCAGCAAGGATTTTCAGAGTGATGCCAGATTCTGCTAGATGGCAGAATGCAGGGGAGATTTTATTCCTGTAATTTAATATTTTATTGTAGTTTTTGCTTTTTGGATTGAAACAGGCATGTAGAAATTGGGAAGGGAGGAGGTTGATCACTGGCCATTAAAGGCAGACTCCATGCCCCAAACTGTGGTCATTCTTTTGCTTGAATTAAATAGAAGCTTTAGTTACCTTTTCTTAAGCTAAAATTTTTGGGGAGGACTGTTAAAGAACTGTTCTACAAGATGTGATTAGCTCTCTCCAAACTTTATTCAAAGCTCTTTAGTGCTTGGATATTCACCCAGAAGCACTGGGAATTCGCTCCTGGATATGTGCTTCTGGGTGAATCTCCCAGAAGAGCATACCCAGGAGTGAATTCACACAATGGATGTATTTTTTTTCTATAATTTACAGCTGTACTGGCCCTCTAAAGTGGGCACTTCACTGCTCTGTTTGCTGAATGGTTTTCCTGATCCTTCTAATGAGTAGGTTTTGGCTAATTACAGTCTAACTTAAATTCTTGTTTTCCTTTTCTCCTCTTTAGTTGGTCAAGTAAAATTTGATCCACCCTTGAGGAAAGAGACAGAGCCACATCATGAATTTGTGAGTAACAAGAAACATGGGCTATGCTCTGCATATTACCTCCTGCAAATACATGTGGCGGAGAACTCCAAGATAGGTAGCATACTTCCTTAGTGCTACTAAAATTGGTAGCAGTATGTCATAACATATGCGTCTTAAATTTTTTGGTGCCATTACACTATATGCAGCAAGACCCCTTATTTGTGGGCTCTGATAGGTGTGATAAGCAACAGCTCTTTGTCTTGTGGGTTTCGTCTATGCTTTGTACCTCACTGTCAAGTATATAATTCCCTTTATTTATGGAGCTACTTTAATTGTAGAATTGCTGTGTGTACTCAAATGTTTCTCTCCCTTGTGCTTATATTGACAATGATTGATAATGGGAATGATAAAATTGAGGGCCTGGGAAAGAAATGCATAATGCATTTTAAAGAATTAGACTTCTATGGAGTTCTTACTTACCCCACGAGAAAAACCTTTTTGTGCCCCTGAATCACACCTGAGCCACGCTGAGCCTGGCAGTTGCTGTATTCTGTTTTTGTGTATTGCCAGTGTTTTCTTCCTATGCACCCATTTAGTACAAGAGGTATGAGAACTCGAGCAGAGAGGGAAAAGGTGTCTGTGCTGTCTGACACACACTAAGCTTCCAGTCTTCTATGGTGCCTGTTGCTTTTCACATTTGTGCACGTTGGCAGCTTCTTCACCTTCCTGGATAAAAAGGACGCTCCTTTGCTTGCTTCCTTCAGACTTCTGTGTTCTCTTTGTTTTCCTAAGGCAGGTGTTGGCTTAGGACATAGGTGGGAGGGACATTGACTTTGCTTTGAGTTGGCTTTGGGAAGGGTGTGTACCTACGAATGTACTTCCTCTTCTATAGTCTACAAACTATGTGTGAGTGGGACTTCTGACGCAGATTTCCTTACATTGATCAGTAGTTGTACTGAAATCTCCTTCCTGGTGCGTAGTCCTTTGGTAGTGGGTCGGCTGGCTCTGGTGTGTGAGATTGTATGTAATCTTCCTCTGCCTCAGCAACCGACTGGACTGGTAGTCTGCAGTTTCTGGTGCCTGTTTGAGATGGAGAATAGCTTACCAAATCACATGTAGGACTTGAGCAATTATTTCAGATAAGTTATTTAGACCTCAACATAACTGCATAACAACAACATTTATGAGCTCTGGTTGTACAAGTGTTTATTAAATATGATAATGAAGTCAGTGTTTCTACCATAAACTCATCAGTTAATGCAAAATGTTTTTTGAACTGATTCCAAATTATTCTGGCTTTGCTTCCCTGTTGCATTGTCTGGATTATGAAGAAAGTACTATCGTAGCATTGTATAGTTCAAATTATAATACTTTTGCTCCTTAAGAACTTTATTTATGCTTATCCATAATCACAATTGCAACAAGATGATAATGGAGAAGCTGTAGTTTTAAAAAGACTTTTTCCATTTCTTGTTTTATCAGTCACTGACTATTCAAACCAGTTAGGGGACAGTTTCACGTGGCAGAGGGATGCTTTCATTGCACATTAGGAACCAGAGTTCTCAACTTGGGAGAGAGATTTTCTGCACAACTTTCGAGAGCACTTCTTTGGCAGGTGTTGGAAGGGAGGAATGGAGCCTTTTCCTACCTTGTGCATTAGTGATCAGAACCTTTGCACTTTGGAATCTCAGAAGCTTTTGAATGGTCCAGATTAATGCAGCTGATAAGGAAGTCTTTTAGTATTGTCTATTCTTGTCAGAGTTTGCATACTTGAAAGCTGTCCAAAGAACTTGCCTCATCTCCCTGGCTATAAGGAAGATCTGTAACTGCTTGTTTTGATCTTGTTGAAGAGGGAAATTAACTGCTCCACTGCTCATATTAGAATGGAGGGTGCAGACCTGATATGTCCTTTCCAGATAAAACAGAACTTTGATTTTGAATATGATAATGTTGGGTCTGTAGAGCAAAGAAAAAACATATTTTGTCATTAGATATAGAACCAATGGACAATTTAAATTGGCATGTCAAATGCAAACAAGATCTATTCAGAGAATGGATGCTCTAGCAAAGAGCCTTAAGTACAAAGCAGGCTGAGGGGGAGTTTGTAACACTCTACATGCTCTGGGAGAGAATGTCTTCTAAATTGAAGCAGGAACAAGAGATGCACGTGTCTTCCTCCAGCAATAACAATGCGGATCCCTTTTCATTAAAGCAGTTCTGACCCTTTTCCTTTTGTCTTGCTAAAGCATGCTTAAACTTTATGCTTATTTACTGATGGGTATGAGTTCAAAACCAAAGGACTGGAGCACTGCAGCCTGATGAGTTATTGTTGGTGGTGCACTGAGATGTCGAACTGGTACATATACTTGCTTTTATTGAGGCAGTTTGTCAATCATTACCACAGCTCAGGTGATGAACAGTAATTAATTGTTTTGGTGTGATTTGGTAGTGTTTGATAGTGTTTGATACTTGTAGTTGTGTTTTACCCCCATTTGCAGAACTATCTTAAACATAGTTTGAGTTTCAACTAATAACTTTTTAGCAAGAAAATTTCCCTTTATGTATACATGGCTTTCAGTCACAATATAAATAACTTGAGTTTCTTGATCTCTATCTAACGAACAGCCTGACAGTAGCGATTTTTTCGACAATTCAGAAGAAGTATACTACACTGCAAGATCTAACCTGGTATTTTTCAATTTACGTCTTACTTTGTCAGTGTTAGTTTTGTCTTCGTTTTCCTTTTTCAAAGCTCATGTTTTGTCGTGTTGTTGTATTGGTGTTTTCATCTGTGTAAAAGCCATTCAATGTAAGGATTAATCTGTATATGTATTTCTGTAATGTGGGAAGGAATTCTTAGTATGTGCAGTATTGAAAGTTCTTAACCTGTATTTATGTTCAGTTGAATCACTTATAGAAGGGGCTCAGTATTATGCACTCATTCTAATTTCTTTAACTGCCTTACAATGCATAACATGTAAATTTTTTGGAGGATGATTAAAAATAGAAGAGGCATTCTCTTTGTATTTTTGTCTGGTAATTCCTTTAAGTAGTCTCATGAAAGACTCTAAAATTATATAAATGTGTCCAATTTCTCCAGATGGTACTTATATTACAGAATTACAGAAGGAATATACACTTAATACAAATAAAGGAAAGTGGAGTCATAAGTATTTCCAATGGCATTTGGCATTGTTTGTAGTCTGATACATTTCCGAAATTTTCTTGTACTGCACTGCTAAAGAATTTGGTTGTTATCATTGCAATGTAGAAATTACTCTAGAAAGTGAGTTTTCTTATTTCTCTGCTCTTTAGGCATGGTGTAGTTAGAAAAGTAATGCTTTTAAATCTTGAACATCTTCGTATGCTGTTGGGGGGGAAAAAACATTCTGTATGAGATCAAAGGCATTATACTGCAGACTTTCTTTGATTTTTGAGATGTAATTTTACTGGGGGGAAAATGAAAAACTGGGGTGTTTGGGAATGTCTTGATTTGTTTGTGATGTGTTTTGTTTTGGATTTTTCATTTGTTTTGGCATCATTTGGCTTGGTGTGAGTTGAATCTGCCAATACCATAGTTACGGAGAGCTTACATTGTCTTCCTTGTTCTTGGAAAGAATTTCCTGTATTACTTGATTATAAAAATGTTTCACACATTGTTTTGAGATCAGTAGCTTAGATTTCTCTGTATGCAATGGGATTGCCTCCATCCTGTGCAATTGCTCTGGCTTTGGGAGTGTGGTTTTGGTTACTCAGTTCAGTTTGCTTTTGGTTTCTTCTTCTGAGTTTAACACTTCTTATAATCTGTCTTTTTTAGGTTACTTTCAGTGTTGTCACATATCCTCTTGCTAGCCTACTATCTGTGGGTCCAGGAGATGAATGAGAATATGCTTCCGAACTGGACTGTCCTTTTCCATCTTTCTTTTGTCCCAGTACACTCTTGTGTACACTCTTGTGCCTTAGTGCATTCTACTGTTCAGTACACTCTTGAAAAATTATTACTTTGATAAAGCTTGTAAAGTACACAATCATGAGAAGATTTTTAAAGCCAACTGACGGTACTTTCTGTGTTTCAGTGCTTTCTTCACAACTGCAAGTGATCATTGTGAATCAAAGAAGATAATTCTGATTTGGTGGTAATGCTTCACTTGAGATTCTTCCAGTAAAACCTAATCCTTCTGGAAATTAGAAGGAACATTTAGTAGTTGATTCATTCTTCTGTTGTGGACCAGGATTATACTAAACAAACTCTCTCCTATATATGATTGGTCTGTCCTAGCTGCAGGACTTTTCACTTGGCTATGTTAAACCCTATGGGGTTGTGTTGCCTACTCCTTCAGCTTGTTGAGGTTCCTCTGACTATCCGCTTTTTTCTTTTCAAATGTTAGAGTGTGGTATCATGATAATGTTGGCCAGCCACCTCAGCACCTTGATGCATCCCACCTGGTTCTAGTCTGCATCATGCTCACCAATTTGAAACACTGTAGCTAATAACTTTTTTTTTCTCTTTGTATTATGGGAAAAATTAAATCTTTCTGCACTGGATTTTATGTAACTTAGCTTGGAGTATTCAGCACACAGTAAAAATTGTTGAATTCTACAGTTTTAGAAAATGACAGGGGAGTTGAACAGAACTTAGGTTTGATGTCTCAGGTTCCGACCTACAGTTGCCTTCAGTTAGAAACTTAGCATTCATTTTACCAGTAAGATGTTTGCAGTTACTCTGCAATCTGCACTGTTGTACTTGTCAGATGTATTTATACATTTGGTCCTATTTAAATAATTTGGTTGTGGTTGGTTTTTATTTTGGCTTATAAATATATTCTGGGTTTAACAATATGTAATAGTTTATGGTAACAGTTTTAGGAGTGCAAAAATGTTTCAGCATAGCTATTCTGTGTTAATGAATTACTTGTGGCAGAAAAACTAAAACATTGGCAGGAAAAGATTCAATTAGAGATTGACATAGATGATAGAGGACTTTGCCCAGTAGCCTTTTTCTTTGGTTTAAGTAATTTTTCTTCTCACCACACATGCATACATATTTTCTTCCTTTGTTACAAGCCATCAAGGTTCCTGTCCTATTTAGTTGCAGTATGTTTCTAAAGTTAGGTTAGCCATCAACGCTGAATTTCAGAGAGAATCTTCATGCTTTGTTCAGATTTAGCTAATGAAGCGATGTGTGGTCCTTATGATCAGAAGAAAATAATTGGAAATAGGGGGAAAAGTGCTTAAGGGTTGGGATGTGGGATTTGCTCACTCTTTTCCTTCCCTCTGTTTTGTGTATTTTCTGCCTTGTAAAAGTAATTGAGAAAATGAGATGTTCAATTTTATTGCTAGGAGGGAGTTTAAAGATGTTGTGTACAGTTGCCTATTGCATTGAGGACTTACCATATGTAGTTATATAGTGTTCCAGTGTGTGGGTATGAAATAGTCTGTGCAGAGTAGACATTAACAGACAAAATGCATAGAGAACTGAAATAACGAAAAACTGGAGGAAAAAAACCCCAAACTTGAAAGGAAGAGGGGAACAGTGGTTGTGTAGCAGTAACACATAGTAAAACCTCAGTCAGTCACCAGGGAAAAATTAATTTAGCAAATATTATATTTAAGAAAATAAACATGTAACTTGCTATTCTGAGGTGTCAGGCTATCAAAAGAAACTCAAGAATGCGCTTTTACTTGAAATAAAGTCATTAAACGTATAGCATATGCATTAGGTAATATTAGGCTCTTTTTAAAATTAACATCCTCTTTTTTGAAGCAGTCTGATAGGAATGGTTTAATCGTTTTGCTGAGAAATAGAGATGTGTATGTGCCTTCTTGTTTGATATGTTAGTAGGCCCAAGGTGATTTATATTCTTTGAAATTCAGAGTTACGTCCTCAGCAGTTTCTAGATTTAAAGTCTTAATTTTGTCACTTCAAATGATCTTGTTTCTCACTAGATTTCAGGAACAGCAGATGTAGGAAGTAGCTGTGAATTGCTGGTTCACTATATACATTCAGCTTTGGGTTTTTTTGAAGGACTGAGTACCTAAAAAAAGATTTCAAGTACAGCTCAGCCCTACAGAACAAATTAGGAGCATAAGACTGTCAAAAGTACAGTAACAATTCATCATGAAATTCTGCAGAAAATAAATAGTTTTTAAAATTTAAACTGCAGAAGGTATTGTAGATTTGATCATTCCTGGGGAATTTGTTTCATGGCATGGCCTTACCACCAAATTTGTCTTTGAGGAAATCTTTATGCTGTTTTTAGTCATTGATTACTTTGCACATACGATTAATCTGACGGTGCAATTTGCCTTTCTACACAAATTTTTCATTTAATGTTACCCAGTTGTTGAGAAGAACTGGTAATTATTCCCTGGATTATCTTTTTTCCAGAGTGATCATTGCCAGCAAATAGCGCTCTCTCTTGTACATACTTGTGCTGGTTCAGGAATAGGTCATTGATAACCTCAGGCTGAAACCAAATAATCTGGGGTTTCATCTTTGATTTAACACCAAGATTTATTGACTTCTTCTCATTCCTACTGGCTGTAATCTTCAGATTCTCTTGGAAAATATCTGTCTAGTCACTCAGATTTGTTCTGTGTTGATGTTGTCTCATCTGAAGAGTTTTAATTAACTTATCAGCATTGTATATATGTTAAATATTAATGTAGGTTCATAAAGTTGTTGGGTTACTTTAGGTATGCAGGCAAGGTAACAGCTTCTTATTAAGCCAATTGTTGCATCATTTAGTAATTAATGTTAATCTGTTCTTCCCAGTGGGAATCCATAACTGGTAAGATTTCTGTTTTGTTGAAAAATACCTTTATGTTTGGCTTTAAAAAAAATCTAGTTATATTGCTTGTTCAGATAAAGTATAACAGCACACTGGAGGCTTTGCAGGATGCATGCAATATTTACTGATGGGTTTTGTGTCAAATATGTAGCTAGAAGATTTATAAAATTACATGGATATATTTGGAGTATAAGGAATTTCCTTAGCAATGGATTACTTCACCACATTTGGAATGAAAACCAGCAGTATTTAAAGGACTTAGAAGAGCACTAACAAGCTACTTAAGGCAAAAAATATTCATATCCAGTTAGAATCATAGTCAAATAAGTGCTAATAGGCAGCACAGTAGCAAATTGAATCAAAACAAAGCTTTTGTCCTTTCAAAGCATTTAAAGGTAAGTAATTCTGGCAGATGTCATTTTTCATGAAGAAAATTCCAGTAAGGCTTAAAGAGTCTGACAGATGAAGGCTACTTATGTTTTGTGAAGGATATCTTATTTCTTCTATTATTTTTTTGTTGTACAGTGTATATAGACATACACTGCATAGTGTGCAAATGAAAACAGTCAGACATTTTTTGCTCTGCCCAGCATAAGATCTTCATTTCTCACTTTGATTAATGTGATTTTGCGACTTAGAGAACATACAGACCTTGTCACTTGAAGGTGAAAATCTCTGATTTAGTTATTCTGATGGGGGATAATTTTTCTCAACAGACTCCCAGTCTTTCTTTGGGCATCCTCGTACTCACAACCTGTTTAACCTCTTTGTTTGTGACTCTGGTGACGTCTTACAATACCTGTCTTCTCATTTTCTGCTCTAGAGCCTGAATCCTCAAAATACCTGTGCTTGCTTGTGGAAGTTTCTGAGATTGCATAGAAGTAATACAAGTACTTACAGTAAAGACAGTTAAATTTGTGTTTCTTTGTGGTGGTGAGGACCTGAAGAAGGGAATTGGCTGGCTACGGTGACATATGTTGGGGGTGATAAAGACTGAAGTTGCAGATGGGCCAGGGTGGCCTTCTTGAGGGAAGGAGACTTGCTGCGCTTGTTTGGAGCAGGAGGAGTAGAGATTGGGGTGTAGGAGGAGGATGAACTGTGAAGAAGAGAAATAAGGATAGCAGGAGGGATCAGATACCCATGACTGAGGGCTGACCCCTTTCACCCCCTGCGTCACAAAGCCCTGGACATGTTCCTGGAGAGGAGTGAGCTTTCCTCCCTGCTAGCACATCACTTGCAAGCCCTTCTTCGCTGTCACCTAACTTTCTAGCTCCACTGGCAGATGTCTAGAGGGAAAGTCAGGTGGCCCTTGTGAGTCAGACACATAGAAGTGGATGGGGGGGGGGTGTTTTATTCTGGAAAAAAGGAGTTTAATAAAGTTGGTACAAGGATTGAAAAGTCAGTCTCTCCATGGTTCAGGAAATGCCAGCATGGAGTTTGCCTTTGCAATTTTTATTCAACCCTCTGGTCTATGTATTCTTTTACATCAGGTAATTATCAGTTACACACTGTTGTTTTCCACAGTCTCACTTGTCTTAGGAAAATAGGGGAAGTCACTGAAGCAATGAAATGCTACTGACAGCTGCAGTAGAAATGCCCATGTGGAAACTACTATTTAGCTTTACAGAGCAGAACTGAGGGTGCCGTAAACAACTTGGAACTCCTTGCAGTGCAGAAAACAATACACTTAGCTTTGTATTAAGGTGATTGCCCTTCAGTCTGGAACTGAAAGCTGCAATAAGTTCTGCTTTGTCAGCTTGGGGCACTGGCAAATCTAGTGTGAGACTTTACCTCTGTTTTTAAAAAATGCCCTTTTAAAAGGCTCCATGAGTAGTTGTCATCTAATCCAAGTTTATTAGTTTTATAGCTTGGATATCTGGGCATCTTTCTGAAGTATGGCATGCTTTTGATACAGGCTGCAGCTGAAAGAGGTGTGTTCAACAGATGTTGGAGACCTTTAAAAAGTTTCCTGGAAAGGACAAATGTTGCTCCATTTATCCCTAACTTGGGTGATCAATAATTCATTTCTCCTGGTGGATGTACTCAGTATTTTGAGAGCAAATCTATGTCCAGATTTTTCTTGTTGTGATCTACCTTTAAAAAAGAAAAAAGTACTCTTTAATCATAGCAGTATCCTCCTGGCAGATGCAGATTTGGTGGTGCTTCAGTATGGTCCCTATATTTCCATTAATGCATTAAATTTGTATGCCATATGGCGTCTGTTGAATTTCCACTTCTTTAAGTAGCCCATGCTCCATGGTTGCTTGAGTGGTTGACTTCACTGTTGATACTGTATTTCTATTTTTGATACAAAAGGTGATCCTAAAGTATACAGGAGAACATATGTGATTATCCTTAAAATATGTATTGCTGTAACCAGAGCTATAAAAACCACTTTTACTGTCCTCTGTGTTTATTTGTTTAATGTCCCCATGTGCTAAAGGCATTTCAGGCTCCCTGCCAGAACTACTCCCCATCTGAAATGAATATTACAATGTGCCAGTTGAAGGATGGCAGGGATGTCTACAGGGTCTGGTAGATCACGAAGTCCTTTCTGTTTGTTTTGGGGTTTGTCCTGGGTTTTTTTCCCCTGTGGTTTTGTTGTTGTTGTATTATTTTTGTTGTTGCTTTGTTTCCTTTTTTGCAACTGACTTTGAGCAGAGGATCTGTGTATCCAACAAAGGGGCTAAGGTCAGAGTTTTAAAAAGAATTAGAGATGCAGCAAACTGGCAGAGAAGAGATTCTTTGGTGTGATGGGCATGAGAGTGGTGTTAGGGACCAGGAAGGCCAAAGGAATGAGCTTGTTTGGTAGCTCAGGTGTGGCAGAGGGGAAAACAGCAGCATGGTACAGGGTGAGCGTTTGATACTGTTCATCTAAAAGGATTCATTCTCTTGTATCTGTAGGATCTACAGCTAGAATATGGTCATGGTCCTCAGTGTGACTACTTCTTGGGTGGAAATAAGTGAGTAAGCAGAATAATTTTCTGTCTTTAGTTCATTCAAGACTATTTTAATACAGCTAAATTTTAAATACAAAATCACAAATGCGTTAAATACATCAGCTGAAATGAATGTAGTAAAATGTCAAGCTTGTTTATATCAATTACAATTCCAAAAATCAGTATTTATATCTAAAATAATAGTAATTCAAATGATACAGAATGACAACACTTTTTAATCTTTGAGACTTTGTTGACCTTATTGTCTCTATGGTGCTGTAAACTTCCTTTTAAGAGCCGTTTGTTATCTTGGTCTGCTTGTTAACAAAATGTTCTGCGTGGTAGGTCCCACAGAGCACAATTTTACCCCATTTAGGAACTACCAGTGTTGCTCTTTGACATTGCTTTATGCTCTTCTTTGTGTTGTAGGATACTAGGAAGATTCAATTATAGATACTTTAAAAAATAAAACTTATCTGCCTCAGAAAAGTCCTTTAACTTTGTGTTCAGACATTTACTAATTTTATTAATCATATGAAGTAATTTTCCATGTAATTTTTCTTTTCAACCCAACTTTGTAATTACATTTATGCACGTCAGAATTAGGATGCCTAGCTTTGCTTTGCTACATTAAATCATATTTTAAAAATGTGATGATGAACATGATGCTTGCATGCAGTGTTTTAGTTGGGGAAAATACAAATACTGATATCTTCCAAAATCATGTTGTTTCTCATCCCTGTGTTTTGCCTGCTATGCCTCCCTGTCTACGTTTTCAAAGATGTAGAAATTAAGAGTTCAGAATGTTACAACAATAACTAGGATAGAATTAATTTATACCAATAGTAGTTTAATCCTTCTGTCAGTCTGATTTTTTTTAAGATTATGATTTTCTTGGATAGTGCAGATTTGTTTTAAATTGGATCAACTTAAGACTGTCCTTGTTTTACAGTACAAGGAACTGCTGTTAATAGCAATACATTAATGCATATGAAAGTGTGTTGTGTAAAAACATAGTAATTAAATTAAAAGTAGCTATGTTCATTTGTGTGTGGATGTTTGGTGTATGTTCTGAAAGCCAGCTGAAATAACATGCTTTGGATTATTTACTGATAGAATCATAAGGGCATTTGCCCTGACTTTCGATAATTAAGTTTGTGTGCCACAATTAAACTGTGTTCTTATTCTTATTTAATGCTGAAGGAGTCTTTTAAAATCAGTTGAAGAAGAACTGCATCAGCGGTAATTCTATCTTTTTTTTCCCTCTTATGTGTTTCAGAGTCATTTGTGTGTTGATTTCTTATGTCTGTCACAACTAGCTCTTGTTTGTCCCTGTGCTTGCTGAGGGGATATGGGAGAGGCTTAGTTGTTTCGATTGCAGCTGTGCTTTAAAGAGTAATGATAAAAAGCTAAAAGACAGTTAAATCCTGTAAAAGAGGTACTAGCCTTTGAGTTCAGAAATTTTCTCAGTAGCCAAGTAATTTTAATACAACTCAGCCATAGTACCTTGTTCATTTTCTAGGGGACATGTGGCACATTTAGAAGATGATGATGATGCAGATGATGATGCTAAACAGTAAGTCCGTCCTTCTTGTAAAAATTATATATATAAAAGCTGATTCTTGAATAGATTAATATTTTTTTTTTTGTTGTTACTGAATTAAGTTCTGTCACTAATAGCTCAGGATCCTTCATCTTCTATAGCATTTTTAAAGATGGGCATTTAATTTTGTTCCTAGATTACATCACTGAATGTTTTCTTATTCTGCTGATAAACTTGTGATAAATTAGGGGGAAGCGGTCTGTTCCTTACTTGATACAGTTGTCCTTTTATTGAACAAAAGCTTGGTATGCATTGAGTCACTTCCTCTGACCCCAGTGCTGGTGTCATCTTTATAGCTCGTATGTTAAAATATAGGTCATTAAAAATACATAAAATGCATATGTAACTGTCTTCTCTAGATGATCGAGTTTGTTCTGTCCACATTCTCAGCTAGGAGGATGCTTGTATGGGTGCTTGATTTTGGAATAGAGCTGGCTCCCTTACCACAGAGCAAGGTTTACGTGACTACAAAGGCAGTATCAATAGCCATGTGTTAAATTAATTAAGCTTATATTAAATTATAAGTATTGGGCTCATTTTGATTGACAGATGAGAGCTGAAACAATTTAAAATTCACAGCCAGTATGTGGAAATTTACATTCCTAAATACATCTGATGTAAAGACCAAAAAGAAAGATGGTGTTGAGACAGAATTCTCGTTTACTTTCTGTTAATGGATAATTTTGAAAGCTGTTGCTTCATACCAGAAACCTGTAAAACATGCATTATCTGTTGGTGGCATCTGTCTCCTGCAGAGAACCAAATAACTCTTTTTCCCTTGGGTTATTTTACTGCTGTTCTTTTATAACTAAGACAGTGTTTTGTATGGCTGTACTGAGCATGAGGGACAGCCCCCTTCAAGAGAGGTAAAGCTACTGATAGTGTGACAAGTATGTTGAACTTGCATTATTTAATGGTCAACTTCTCAAAACACAAGTATGTTTGCTGTTTGACACAAGTATATTTATAGAAGCAAAAATGATTTTTAGTCAGTTTCTAGCAGGCTTCATTCCCTTCCTAATTCCTTAATAAATTCTTCATATTTCATTACGAAGCAGTTGTTTATAGGCATGATTGATTGTGCAGTTCATCGATAATATGAAGCTCCCATGTCTTGTTTATGAGAGGAAGAGGTTGATGATGCTACTCATTGATTTGCTCCCCTGTATTTGGGCCAAGCTGAGAACCCGCTTTGCTCGTATCTGGATAGACCTTGGCAGTGATAACTCAGGCTTTCTGCACTGTAGGATGTAACGTCCCCTATAGCTCCATACTACCAGCTCCACTTAGATGGCCTTCAGTGGATATGCTCTGGATATCTGCACTGCTCCAAACCATGTCAGCCTGGTTCCTCCATCTGTAATAAGCTTTGGATGTACATATCTCTTTTTGTTCATTTTTTGCATGATTTGTTCCTTTCCCCCTCTTTCCCCCCTACTCTGTTTACAGCCAGTATCATCAACTTCAGTAATGTTCTAGGGCTTGGAACTTCTTGATCCTTGCTGTCAAGTGCTTGCACTCATTTTATTGACCAGTGCTTTGAGATCCTTGTTCGTTTCACAAGCTCCATCAGAATTTGAAACAGTATTGTCTTCTAGCTGCTTCTAGGTGTTTCTGTGGGTTTTCTTTTTCAGGTTAAGCAAGAAAGATCCCGATCGCTTCTGGAGAGGTTCTAATTCATCTGACCTTAAGGACAGTCACCAGCAGTCTTCCAAAAAGTCCTGGTGTTTTTTGCTTCTTCCTCTATTTCATCTTAGATACTCTTGTCCTACAGAGAGGGCACCACAATTTCCTGTAAGCACAGGGGTAAGCCTTGAATGCTCCAACCTTGGATCAGACAGATTCTGCATCTGTGCCTTTCCTCTTGGTATCTGCTTGAGCCCAAAGCTCTGTTGCAATTTGTTGGTTCATCTGCTTGGTCTTGGATCTCTTTTTCTGGAGCCCACTGAAGATTCAAGGCTTTTGTTCAATTTATATTCTGTGAGATGGAGCTGCAGTTGAAGACCACATGTGACAACGGTCAGATCCAGAACGAAAACAATGAAGCTGCTGTATGCCCTCCAGTCCAAACTGATGCCACTGCATGACTCTTCACTGCGTAAAGCTGGGTGATTCATAGCAGAGAATCCACATGCTTCAGGGAACAATATAAAATTCTTCTTTTAATAATTCTTATTGTTTTGATTTCTTTTTTTCTTCTTCTTTCATGTGCAGCAAAGCTGATGGTGCTCGAACTTCCTGGTTATGGAAGCTGGGAAAGCAGAAATTATTGGGGCGGTGCTCTGTGTGATCAGCGGTGCCAAACTGCACATAAACCTTGCTGTTGAAACCAGGGCATATGCCTCTGTACAAACATCTGTCACATTTATACCAAATTGTTGGCTTTTTCCGGTTTTTACACATTTAGCTGCCCCAAAACACTGTGGTGGCTGTCTGAGATGCAGGGAAGAGTATGAAAGAAAATACAACTGGAGCTTGGACACCAATGACTGAGGACTTAAGCTGGATCCTAATGTAATGAAGAGAAGAATTTCTACCACCATAGCAGCTGAAGTGAATGACACAGGGTAACCCATTCTCAGAAGTCCCCTTCCAGCTTCTCTGAAATACAAGCAACTGCTAAGATGCCAGGACAGAAACTCCTGAAAAGAATTAAGCAAAGGAGACAAGATGTTGATCTGTAAACAAGTAGATATCTTA
>NW_009909732.1:32350-32592 GCF_000696875.1 Nestor notabilis | reverse complement strand
TTTGGAACGTAATTTAAAAATAAGGAAAATATTGTGCAAGAATGTCAAGAAGAATGTTGAGTTTTCACATCTGTGTTCCTAATGTATTCAATAATTTTCTGTTCCAAAAGATTAGGAAACAGGGCGGTGTAAAAGTTTTTGAAAACCCAACATTTAGGGATTTAGGAATTTTTTTAAAATGAGACATAACTCTTTAAAACACAGAACTAGCAGAGGAAGGATGCTCCTGATGTTTCAGTTTT
>NW_009909732.1:29182-32329 GCF_000696875.1 Nestor notabilis | reverse complement strand
TTGAGCCAATCTGTTGAATTGTTCTGGCATTAAAAAAGTTGTCTTTTTTTGGATTTCTCTGAAAAAAGAAACTCATGGAAGAAGAAAACACCCAAAGAATCCAGACAGTGGGATAGCTGCCCATTGCAGGTGGATTTTGCTTTCATGTGTAAAGCTGTTCTGATGGAGTCAAGAATGTTATTCATCAGTTTTCATGTAACTCCCCTTTGCCCTATATAACTACAGATGGCCCTTTAGAAAAGCTTGTTGATACCCTAATTCTTTCTTCTCTCAGCGGAGTAAATATCAGGTTTGCTATGCACCTCCCTTCTTTTTTTTTTCCACAAGTATATGCAGCTTCAGCAGATCAGTTCATGTCACTTCGTGTTCTCTAGGGAGGATCTGTGATAGTTTTATTTCAGATAGTATCTGTGGTATGCACTGCAATAACAGAATGTTTGAAAGTATTTGTGATGTAGTTACTTGGATATAATAGTGCAGATGGCAAGTTAATGGTCTTTATGTCATTTATAAAATCCTGTATCTTGAACACCACATTACACAGTTCAAGGAGTTATACTGGATAGCAATGTGTTGTTTCTTTTCTTTGTAGTGCTACCATGAAACCTAAAGTGCCACCTCCTTTACCACCAAAGGTAAGTGATGGGATTTTGTTGCCCAGATAATAGGGCACTGTATATAAATGCAGAAGTGTCTAGATGACTGTATTGATGGTTCTCTCAC
Organism: Nestor notabilis; assembly: GCF_000696875.1. Taxonomy (NCBI): domain Eukaryota; kingdom Metazoa; phylum Chordata; class Aves; order Psittaciformes; family Psittacidae; genus Nestor; species Nestor notabilis. The sequence goes on along the minus strand of NW_009909732.1, from coordinate 31,606 downwards.
TTGAGCCATGACTAAAGAGCTGCTGAATAAAGCATCTGATTGCTAACTTTTGCTGTCTGAATGGTGATCTTCAGGAGCATGCCTGGATCAGATCAGGTTTTGTATGCTGCCACTTGAAGAGCGAGTGAATCTTTTTACAGTGAAGTTATCTTAATGTGAACAAAAATAAAAAGATAACCATATTTATTTTTTTTTTTTGTCTGGCTGTCAGTTCCTCCAGCAAAAATTGCACGTTTGATTACTTACCCTCCTGCACTATCTTTGCATAGCTGGAAAGGGTTTTGCAAGCAGCGTTAGTGCAGCAAGTTGCCCTTTGTGGGTACATCCCCTGTTTGGGATTCTTTACACAAAGTTCTAGCTGTATCATTGAATGTTCCCCTGGTTTCTGCTTAAATGTATGGTTTGGTTATCTGTATTCATAAACAGTGATATTTCCACATGGCCAGTAATTTTTTAATGCATGACTTGAATATAATGATTTTGAATTTGTCCTTTGTCGATAACAAGGTTTTCCTTATTGCTATATGTTTCCTTCTAGTTTGTTTTTTGAAACAGATTTGCATGGCAGAACATGTTGCTTTACTAGTTTGTTTGTGAAAATTCGAGGATCCAAATGTTGCATGTGACTTTTTTTCTCATTGAGAAGGAGTTTGGGTGCTTAAATTTATTTTTTTCATTATGTTTTTATTATTACTGTGTCTTTTTTAGCCTAAATCCATCTTTATCCCCCAAGAAACTAATTCTTCTGAAAATGATAACCAAGGAACAATCAAGAGATGCCCAACATCAGAGAGTCCAGCAAAATCTGCATCTCAGGTTCCACCCAGGCCACCACCCCCTCGGTTACCTCCACAGAAATCTAATGTTTTAGGTAATAAGAGTGACACCAAGAAGTATACAAATATTTCTTAATAATCTTACATAATTTTTTTTTCTACATCTTCACCTATGCAAAATTACAGTAGTGTGGTAATTTTTCTGTGGAGGGCAAGTAAAAGAAAATGCACAAGAGCCAAGATGCACAAAGAAAGCATGCTTGAACACTTGAGAGTCAAATGTACCTAGTAAAGTCAGGGACACTCCATACCTGCTGTCACCATTGGTGACACAATTGCTTTTCTAAGCAACAGGCTCATAATATAGAGTATTGGGGTTATTGTAGATTTCAGATTCTGGCCCTGTGTGTCAACTGTGGTTGTCATTTGACATCTCAATAATAGAGTTTTGCTTTCGAAGTTTGCTTTTGTTTATAATGAACTGGGTTGGGTAGAATAGCAGGAAATTGTGTTTACTGTTTGTTCAGGCTTTTCCTTTTAGACTTTATTGTTAAAGTCTCATGCTTTGAGAGTTGTTCCAAACTGTCTTGTTTTAAGCAAACTTAATGTTTGACTCTTAATTTTGATACCTTGCTAGCTCTTCCTTGCTATGTATTTAGTACTGCAGTTAATGTATTACATATTTGACTGTAATACTTAAGCATCTAGTGCTAAGAAATGTCTCGAGGCTATTTATAAAGAATCAATAATTGAAGCTTTAGCTATAGCCAAATTTTACTTTAGATATGTTAAATATACTTTTCCTCATAACTGTGACTGCATCTCTTTCTATGTCCATGTTAAGAGTTGTTAATTACCCAAAGCCATGGACTGAAATTGAATGTGCTCTATAGATGGTTCTGTGTGCATGTAGAGACATATGCTTCATAAATGAGTGTTCTGACGTAAGTGGAAATTATGGCCATTCAAAATTGGCTTAGGCTAGACTACTCTGAATTGAAGGTGGAACACATTTTTAAATATGAATCTTTCTAGGTAATGGATTCAGTTACGTACAATTAAATGGTGAACGAGAGGGATCACCACATCAACAGAATGAAGTTAGAGATGCCAATTTTTCAAGGAGAGAAAAGGAAATACTGGTACGTGTTTAAGCTTCTAGGTTTTATTTAAAAGTCTCAACTGTTTTACATGTGCAGTGAAAAGTAGTGGGCGTACTCTTTAGTGTAGAAATTATGCTGAATGGATGGCATCTTATTTACTTTGAATCAAAGCACAGTTGCTAATCTAATTGTGATAGTCTTAAAATGAAGTCTCAATCAGTATTTAATTTTCATTAGAAACTAACATCATCATGGATATATAAGATTTACTGGCTTGTATTCACATGCTCGAGATGCAATGAGAAAAAAGATCCTGTGAGAGAGATGTAATGTGTTGTACTGAGCACTGTTTAAGCAGTTGAGTAAATTAAGGAATATGCTGCCCCCTGATGGCTTGCTGAAGAATTTGACTGGCCCTGGGAAAGGAGCTGAATCAAGTCCTCCTTCTATCCTAGATACAGGCTTTTTGGTGTCAGGGGAGAAAAGATGGAGTAGTGTAGATTGAAGGTCTGGGTATGCAAGTTGTTGCCTGCTGGCGTCTGGGT
>NW_009909732.1:17664-29151 GCF_000696875.1 Nestor notabilis | reverse complement strand
TTGGGTTTAGTGTCAGTCTTGAGCTACATACAGTCATGTGAAGTTGCACTTGTGGAGAGAATGCAGTTTTACCCCACGTGTAATCTGATCCAGCTGTGAGTAAAGGAAAGGGAATATTCCTGCATCTCTTTCTCCTCTTCGAAGTGAGATTTTCCATCAAAGCAGCGAATGGTTTCCATAGTGGCTGCTCTATGATGCAAAAGTGGGAATGTAAGATGGGAGAGAGTGGGACATCTGGAGTTACATCAGGTTAAATGTAACATGAAACTGCAGTCTTTGGGGGCTTCTTCTAAGGATGAGGTTTGAAATGCTGCTCTTCTAAGAGAAGTGAAGAGGAAATAGAGCAGAAATATTGTGGGTAGTTTTGTTTTGGTTTAAGGAAGTGCCAGTAATACTTAGCAGTGCTTTGGAAAGCATGATTTCCTGAACTGCTTCAAACATGGCATTTGTAATGGTGTGTTTGAAGTTTCCTGTGTTAGCCTGTAAAATACGTTTCTTTGGAAGCATGTTTCTAGTAAGAGAAATAGATACTGATACAGGATAGTGGGTCTAGTACTGATTGGTAGAGTTTAACGCTGCTTGTAATAGTGAACAATTGAGCAATTGCTGCAATATTGCTTAAACATTGTATTGCTGGATATGGCATTCTTTCAGGTGTCATTGTGATGTGAAAGTGTTGCACAATAGACTATGCAAACATTCAGTGAGGAGATTTTAGGGAATCGTAATAGAGGTTTTAATGGAAGAAAATGATCTGGTACTTGGTGGTGAGTGGTCACTAGAGAGATGTGGTTAGCAAACTCATACAGAATTATAGAAATGTTGGTTGGAAGCAAGGTCTGTAGCCTAACCTCATGCTTAAAAATGGGACTGTTGCCAAAGGTCAGCCATGAGTTTCAGATCTCATACATGTGGCACTGGACACAGTGGAGCGTCCCAGTAGGTACTTAGTGTCTTCCAGTTATCAAAGTCTAGAAACATACAACACAACTCTTATTTATTGTCTTAAAAATCTACAGGGAGGGTTTTGTATATGTTTTATGTAAATATAAGTACTGGCTTTTTATTTTCTCCTAATATAATTATGCTCAATTATTTATCAAATGCTTTTAAGAGCATTGTGAAAAAACATTCAGCTTGTATCTTGGTTATGCTGTAGTGTGGGAATGTGCATGTTCATGCATATGTGTGTGTGTGTAAGTGTAAACATGCTTTTAAACTTTTATTTTCTAGAAACCAATTAGTAATGGCCTTCCTCCCACACCTAAAGTACACGTGAGTATTACTGAGTCATCCAAATACATGTTGGAAGTGGGACGTATTTTCTTACTAAAGCTGAGAGAGTGCATTTTTTGTATGTTTGCAGGAGTTTATTTTTTAATTATAAAAGGCAGTATCTCTTAGAAATGTTAAGTCACAGGCATGGTGTTTCAGAAATCACCCTTGGTTTTGTGCTCTTGAAGTAAACTTTGGAAGGCTTTTTGTTACCTTCTTCATTAAAAAGCGATGAATGAGAGTTCTTTGACTGATGTCACAGAAGTTCTTTCAGCATATTGAAGGTACTTACTGACCTGAGGAGCTGCTGCCTTTCAGGTACTACAAACTAGGCTTCAAAACTTCTGAAGATGGGATTCATATGTGCCTTAGGGCTGGAAACTTACAGACATCTATGTGCATCTTCATAACATAAAGCAAACTAGAATTTCAGTGTAATATCTCTGTGGACTTATCACTGTGCTTTTAGCCAGCTCTGTGATCAGAACGGCCAGTCTTTCCTTCCTCTTGACCATTTGTTTCTGCCCTCCCTGTATGCTGGACCATGCATTCATGTAGTTGTGCTGTGCACCAAATGGGGAATTCATCTGATCTTCAACTAAACTTTTTGCTACATTACTCCTGCAACAGATTGGTTTCTCATCTTTAGGTAGAAAATAAAATTGCTACAAGGATGTGTAAATGCAAATTATACTATCTTTTGCTTCCTAGCCATTTTCGACAAGGACAGGTTAAGGTAGATGTCATGCTTCTCTTTTGTAGAACTATAAATTGTTGCATAAATGCACAGGATTGTTCCAGACCTCTGAATTCCTGGTATGTTTAGCGTTGTTTGTAGGTAGTGCATGGCCTAGGAATGTCATCCATCTAGTGGATGACAGAAATTTGGAAGCACTCCTGATGTTGAAAGAACCAAATTATGGCAGGAGGGAGGTCATCTAGATTTAGTGACTGGAATGAGAAAAAAGGGTACAAAATAAATAGCTCAAAGTAGTTGTGTGTTGAACTTTTGCCACAAGCTTCAGGGACAAGCCATCAGAAAATGACCGTGAGTTGCTGATATAATGAAGCTGTAAAAAAAGACCGGCTAAAATAGGAAAACTTCTGAAGCTGATCAAATGAGTCTTTGGGCATTGGACTCCTCTCTGCACATTTATGCATCTTTGTGGTGCATCCATTCTCTGGTGCTGCTGGTCCTCAGGTTAGAAACTCTTTGCCCTCTCTTCCTCTTCCCTCATCACACCCCACCTCTTATGTATAACAAACTTTCTAACCTTCCTGTTAAGTATTGATTTGGCACTGCCTCATGTCTCCATCAGCTGCAAAATAATGAAAATTTGGGTAAGGAAGGAGTTTTTCCTTCCAGGCCTTTGGTATTACTGGACTTTTCTCTATATGTACCAGCTCCCTGCCTTGGTACTCAGACTTCTGCAGTGGTACTGGCAGTGCTGAAGTCTTCTGCATCGTCTCTGCAGTGGGGTCTTCCACATTTTGCTGATTACCTTAATGAATTTGATTCTTCTCTCATTTAAATATATATAGACAAATTCATGGACTTCATTATAGAGGTGCAAGAGTGAGATATGTCTGAAGAGTTTAATTTCTGCTGTTTTTCATTTTAAAGGGTTAATTATGAAGTTCTCCTTTCCTCTTCTTCAAAATACACTATGTTAAAAAGCAACTGAAGTGTGTGCAGACTTTCTTATTCAGCAACTGGTTAATAATTAAAAAAAAAGTCAATGTTAACATGAAAGCTATTGGTTAATCCAGTTTACAGACTGATAATAATTAACAAATTATGAATCTAGAAAACATTGCTATTCTGTAGCTGCAGAGTATGTAGCTTTGCATAGAGGTGATACTTGCTTATATTTGGGATGACAACCCTTACCTATGACTGGGTCTTAGGTTTGACCATCGTGTGATAAGTGATAATATTTCACTTTACTAATTCTTGTGTACTACTGCATTGTTCTTTTTCATCAACAGTACAGTGGATTAGCTCTTTTATTACCAAAATAGGATGGGTAATTGTTACGTTGATGTTTGAGGGGAAAGAAGGAAGCCCTGGCTTTTGCTTTTCTGCCATCTTGAAGCAAATTTACTAAGTATTCTTATAAATGCCTACAAATAAATACTTGTGCTTCACTAGGGAAAAGATGGAGTGATTGGTTATATTACACTAGCAAGACACTTAATAGGCAAACTGAGTTTATTAGGGTTATGCTGAACAAAGAGTGGGATCATCTACCAGAGCTTTTCTTTTGGAAAGCAATCAGTATTGAAAATAAGTTAACTTGAAACAAGTAATAGAGACTCTAAGACAAAGTTTTTGATTGTTGCATGACCTAGAGTTTTATTTTAAATGTGCAAAATATGGCAAGAATAAAGTTTCTCTGAGACTTTCTAAAGTCACAAAATTCAGGAACCTTTTTCAGGTTTGTGGACTTTACTTAAGCACATACTATTTCAGAATGTCAATTTAAGAGCTAATTCAGAAATGCTTATTCTGGTATGCTTGTTCAGAAAGGTTTTATGCACAAAGGAAAAAGCACTTAAAAAAAAATCACTTGGTCAACTCATTGTCTGGATGAGGTTATTTTCCACATGTCAAATTAAATTATTTTAACCTTTTGTTACCACTTTATGTAATAATAATCCTATTGGGAATGTCACTTTTCTGTTTTTCGTAAGTATATTTTTAATTGTTTTTACTTCTACAGATGGGTGCTTGCTTTTCAAAGGTTTTCAATGGCTGTCCATTAAAAATACATTGTGCAACCTCATGGATAAATCCAGATACAAGAGGTAATATATTACGTATATTTTATCCATTTTGTCCTCTGCTCGTATTTCTAGAGTGCTTAGATGAGCAAGACTATTCCTTTTAAAAGGATTCTTCAGATAAGCAGACGTTCTTTAATTATGCCACTGCTCTCTGAAGTTCAGTGTTGTTTTTTTAATTATGTTAAGATATATTGGGCACAGATTTCAGTTTTGATTAAAGAGAATAAATTACATATGAAAGGTAAAAACACATATTTGCTTTGATTCAAGACTCTTCCCAACATTATAGTCTAAAAGATGCCGATCCTAATCCGTTTGGAAAAAAACTGACTTCTGGAGGCCCTACTTGAGATTGAGTTCTTTTATAATTCACTTTTTTCTTTCTTTCATTTTTTTTTTTTCCTTTCCTAAATCTTTCTGCTCTGCAGATTTCTGCAGATCTCTTTATGCACACATTTTACTGCTTTATTATATAGCCTGATGAAAGGGATAATTGGTAACATTGTATTTGCGTTGCCTCCAATTTCAGCTGTTGATTATAGGCTGTATAGACATGCTACTGAACCAGCAAGAAAACACTTAGATTTTATCAGACATTTTGATTATGGAAGTCAATCTTTTGCAGTTGATATCTTCTTAATACAAGATATCTCTCTTGTTCGCATGCCTAAATGCAATCCAGGGTATTAATGATGTTCAAGAAGTGAGGCACCCTCAAAGTACTGAGAAAGCGTTCCGGTCAATACTTCTCTTAAAGTACTCCAATCCAAAAGAAGGCCATAAATATGTCACAAAATACATGGAAATGTCTAAGTAGGATAATTTATGTATGAGGAAATTTTTTGCATGAGTTCTTGCGTATATTATATCACTACTGTTTTTTATTCCAATATCAGTCGGAATCATAAAAAAAGACTGAAGATTGATCTTCCGTAATGCCTTAAAACAACCCCATCCACAAATCTAAGGTTCCTTAGCAAGATTAATTTTCCATGCTTTCAAACACTATAACTATTATAGGTTGGTTTGTTTCAATGTGTGTAATTGTTTTAAATCTTTTCTTGCTAAAGATCTGCATAGTCTTATAAAACATACCTTCCTTAAGTCAAAATTTCTAGATTTTTTTTTTTGTTTGTTTGCTTGTGTTTGCAGATCAGTACTTGATATTTGGTGCAGAAGAAGGTATTTACACGTTGAACCTCAATGAACTTCATGAAACATCAATGGAGCAGGTATATTTCTGGCTTAATATTTTGGGGAAAAAAAAATCTTTCTCACTTTTTTAGCCACTCAAATTTATGTTGTATAATCCATGTAAAAATTCTTTACTACAATTACATAGGCACTAGCTACACCTGAGAATTATTTTAAGCACTTACTACTGAAGATACCTTTAAGTCATGTTTAAGTTTTTTGTAGGCTGAACCATATTTGAGTAGGCGATCTGCATATATCAATATGTTGACCTTCATCAGAGTGCATTGTCCTGCAGTTAAACAATCTGTTAAATAGTTTGGAATTTTCCTGGTATATTTTGGATGAAAGTTTCTATTTTCTTTAAAGCTTTGATACAAGATAGAATATGCGGAACGAACATTGTATGTCAGCTACCGGGAAGCAAGGAGATCCTTTGTACACTAGACTCCATTCTTTTGGTCATAAAAGCAGCTTTGCTGACAAGACTCACCTTACTGAATCCCAATTAAAACTCTGTCTTTGCAGAATCTTATAAAAAGTTCGGTTTTGGTTTTTTTGAGGGGATACTGGGGAGGGGGAAATGCCATTTGCAGGCTTTTCTGTATGGTGTCTTCTCCAGCTCTTCTGTTAATCTCTGAGACTTGTTTTCTTTCCTGCCTTCTCCCTAACTTAGGGAGCTATGCATCTGCCATCAAGATGGAGGAATTTGCAAGGACAGCCTTCACACTGTAAGCTGGAGGCACTGGTGTTTGTTCATCTTCCAGGGTCCAGACGTTGTAGATGTCTGTTTTGTTGAGAAGAAGGCCTAGCTAGCTTGCACTGAGCTCCACGTAACCCGTAATCATACTGGTGCTTGAGTTACCTAGTTTAAACTTAGCTCAGGTACCTCTCTGCTGCTTCAATACGGTTATAAAACCTAGCCTGAGAAATATCACTAATACAATAATTCTTGTAGGCCACGTAGACCAAGGAAAGTTTTGGTTGGTTTGGGGTCATTCTTGGTTTTTTGGGGGTTTAGCTTGGGTTTTTTTTGGAGAGTGGGATTGTTTTTAATTGGCAAGGAGAATAAGTGTAATGAAACTCATGCTCTCATATCCATCCTTGTTTTCTCCAAGCACCATGTTCTGTAGTACATTCCTTAGTGAGCTTTTAGGGACACGTTTTAATGAGCACTTGAGCACTGAATGATGAGAAGAAGTGCTTGTAAAAACAGTCAGTCATGTGTGGAACAGGAGGAATGGGTGACAGGTCAAATTCAATCAACCTGCAGATTTGAAGTATTGCTGCTATTCTTTAATCCTCAGATGCAATCCTGCTAAGACACAATATGCTTACATAGCTAGAGTAGATCAAAGTTGCACATTAAATTTGGATACAGCCAGGATGGTAGATTGTTACTGTAGGTTTTTCTTACAGTGTATTTAGGTTATGAGAAGACTTCAGGAATACAACTGCACCTTCTGTGCTAACCATTTATTACATCTTTATTTATGATAACAGGCAGTAAGAGCTTTAATAGCATTTTCAAGTTCTGTGTTTCACTTCATTGTTTGTTCTCTAGGTCTGACATAATTCAGTGTAAAAGCAGAAGTAGTATCCTTGGTTGTTTTTCACTACATTCCACTTCACTAATGGACAAAGCAGAAGTAACCGATGTTTCCAGGAGTTAACACAGCTTCAAGATGAATCTCTTGCTCTTTGGCAGAAAAATCTTTCAGTTAACTTGCAAGATCTCTTCAGATCTTTTTAATAAGCCAGCAGTGAGCGATTTGCTTGGGGGTGGTTTTTTTGTTTGGTAGGGGTTTTTGTTTGTTTTTCTAAGAGCAAAGGACATGAGTGGTCTGTCTGGCCCAATAGTCTGTTTCCTAAAGTGGGAGTAGGAAAAAACCATGACAAATGACCACTGTCTGCTGACTGTTCTCCTCAGACTCCACTACTGTCATTGAATTGGGGATGTTGGAGAATTCTGGCTTTTTGCTTGTTGTGTCCATTTATGGACCTGTTGGAAATGAGTATGTCTAATCCCTTGTTTACACTGTTGATACTTTCCATCTCCATCACCTCTTGGGGCAACGAAGTCCAGAAGTTATGTGAGAGGGGGAAAAAAAGTACTATTTTTTTAATCTTTCTTTTCTTTTTTGTTTTAAAAGTACCTCGTGGGTTCAGTGCTATCTTTCTAGTAATTTTGAGATTTGACAACAATTCTGCCTTGGCCATTTTTGCACTCCTTGATCACTTAAATGAAATATACAATCATACGTGGATGGAGAGTCCCTTCAAGTGCCAGTTGTACTTGTTTCAAGAGATTTGGACTATTGCAGGCTTTAAAAGAGCTATGGCTTGTTGACATGCTTTGTTTACTGAAGTTTACTATTGTGAAGGTTTTCTCCTTTGAAGGAGAAAGTTTGTGTTTAAAACTTTTTTTTGAAGGATTGATTCATCTTTATAATGATGTCTCATGGGCTAATTATAGGATTCTTGAAGACATGAATATAAAATCTGCTAATTGTCTAAATTTTGATGTGTATGTTAAATATAGTGTGTGTGCCTAAGATTTACTCTGAATTAACTCTGGAATCCAGGTAAACATTACTTGGCTTAAGCTAATTTCTGCTACAAAAAGCAAGTCAATATTAGTTTTGTCCTGTCGTCTATGCAGATATTAATCAACTAAATGTGTCCACATTTGGTGTATATCAAATTGAATGCTTTTGTTTGTTTGTCTTTCCTTTCCTTTTTCAGCTATTTCCTCGAAGGTGTACGTGGTTATATGTCATGAACAATTGCTTGCTATCAATATCTGGTAAGTTACTGTGCTATCTCTGGCTAGTATTGGTGGTAAACATTTGGTTTTGTATTTGAAGTGTGGTTTTGTTTTCTAATTAACAGGTAAAGCTTCTCAACTCTATTCCCATAATCTACCAGGACTCTTTGATTATGCAAGGCAAATGCAAAAGTTACCTGTTGCTATCCCAGCACATAAACTCCCTGACAGAATACTTCCCAGGTAAATATATGTCGTCAGATATATCAGAATATCTTAATTTGGGAGTTCAGAATATGCTTGTGAAACTGTGGAAATACCAAATAACATGGAGCTCTATTCACAATTTGTCATGAATAACTCCTACGGATGTTAATTAGTGGGTAAACCTCTAAACTTACATGAATGAAGATATGAATATACTCCTATTAGATAAATGGGTTTTGGTACATCTTAGCATTTTGTCATGAAGCCTCTTGTTTCCGCGCATAGCTCTTTTCAGGTGTAGTCTAGTATGGTTAGACCTGGTTATTCTTGATGCTAAACAAGATCTAAGGTCAGTATTGTACCTCTGATATTTCAGGCAAGTAGAAATGGTGATCTTATGTTGGTTACTCTGGGCCCTATCTTTCCATTTTACTTACAAGTAAAAATTGGGGATGTGTAATCTCTTATTGCAGAGGGAATAGGTTCATGGGTTATTTTGTAGGCTGGAAAGAATAGAAGTGGAGCACAGATTTGACATTCTGCATAGGCTAGTCATTTTTTGCAGGCAAGTGTAGAAGATACTTTTTGTCCCAGATGCCTGCAGCACATTGTGCATGCAGTCCCTCCAGCCATATTTACTAACAAGTGCATACAAAATCCCAGACACTACAGTGCTGGCTGCCAAACCAAGCCTTAAAAGCCCATTCAAATCCAAGAGGGATAGATAGTAACACTAATCTAGTTTGCAGAGATGCTTTTGATTCTTAAAATATATATGGAATCATTGGTTCTTCTTGTGCTTCTTCTGGCTTTCTGTTAGGAAATTGTGTTATAGAAGTCCTGATTTTTCTGCCATCTTTGGTTCTATTAACAGCCTATTAACATTTAATTCTTGGGTTCAGGAAAGGCTTCTTGTTCAGTCATCTGCAAACATAATGGTGCAGCACTCCTCTGAAAATTGTGTTCTTCCTAGAGGCTAAATGCTAATTAACTAAGAGATAATTTGTGCTTTGAATCGTTGTCTTCTATGTGCCTGTGCCATTGTTCTGCTCCTCTCTATTCCAAACTAACTTTGGCGTGAGGACTGCATCAGCAGTGGACTAATAACCATAATTATCATCAAGGATCTTGTGAGGGAGACCTTCAGACTGCATTCAGCCTGGAATGATACCTCACCTAAGCTGCAGAGGGCTCAGAGAATTTCTTGTCCAGTCATGTCGCTTCCCTAGAAAAATGCAGCACAACCTGAATGTGTGAGTGCCAAGCCAGTACTTCAAAGACAGGAGAGAGTCATTTAGATAATCCATTTTGCTGTTTTATCCCTTGCTGTAAGGCATAAGAGTAGTAAGATTTAGCCTGATGGAAGCACATTTGAAGTATGGAGAAGAGCATTACTATATCAATGTAGAAATACTAAAAGCAAAGTTTTTGGTAGAGAAAATGCAAAACAAAATAGAATTCAAAGTAATTTGTGAGGTTCCTGTATTCATCTGCAAAATGGTCTAAGCTCAACTTACAGTACTTGGTAGGCAAACATTCAGTAGCAGAAAATGTCTGTGGTAAGTCTACTTTCCAGCTTCTTTCCCTTGAGTGTCCTCAAACAGTTTCTTTCAAACCTTCCATGACTTCTTCCGAACAAAATCTGTGACCAGTACTTAGCTTCACATTGCTCAGTCCTGCTGCATTATTGGTCATTTCTGGACAACTTCATTTGAAAGGCTGTGAAATAGCTTTGACTGCAACATTTATCTTTCACTCCAAGCAAGCTATCTAGTAGAGAATCGTTTCCCACACCCTTTGGATCCACATGTCTTGTCTTCGGACTGTAATAATGTCCTTGGGACAACAGAGGCCTTTGTGTTGTCTGTGTAGTATCCAGCACAAGATGTAGTATCCAGCACAAGATGTAGTATCCAGCACAAGATGTAGTATCCAGCACAAGATGTAGTAAGTTGCAGTATTACAAAGAATGACAGTGGGAGTACCAATGGACTATCCCAGGCATGTGTATAAATACATAATTACAATAGCAAGAGATAGTGGTGAATGACATTTGAAGGTACTGAGGTACATATTTTTCTCCATTCCTGACTTTTCACTGCATTTATAATGTTGCATAACTTAGTGGCATCTCAGTGCTCCCAGTGGGATCACCATGTATGTTCTAAGCATGTCATTTTGAGAAGAAGTACACAATAAATATATACTTAGTTTTTCCAGGGAGCAAATATACTTTTCCACCGACAGCTCTCTAAAAAGCAAATTCATTCAGTTGTTTTAAGGTGATCAATAATTCTGTATTTGTATCTTGTAGGAAGTTTGCAGTGTCTACAAAAATTCCTGATACTAAATGGTGTCAGAAGTGTTGTGTCGGTAAGTAAAGATCTGCAGAATAAATGCCAAGAAGCAGTACAAATGATGGCAGTATTAAGGTTATTGAGTCAGGTTTAGGATGTGATGGAAGAAGAGACTTTCATCATTATTATGGAAAGATGCACTTGCAGACAGTGGACTAGTTCAGGTTAGTCCTTGAGTTTAAGCAGTGAAAGCTTTCCCATTTTGCTTTTTATATTTAAGGACAATTCTTAAGAAATACAGAGAAGCAGAATGCATGTCCTGTTTAAACCAGCTCTCGGGAAGAACCCGATCTCCATGGATGGAGTGACTTAAAGAGGTTGCCATCAGGCTTAAGTAGCCCAGGCTGAGGTAGCCTGACTTCCTAGCACAAGTTCCAGTTATCAATATTGGATGATAAAAAGCAAGGAGTATTTTCAGTTCTTTGAGGACAGTGTTGTCTCTGAAGCCTTTATAGTGTGTTCAAAGCACTGTGTTAAGACATGTTTTAAAAGGGGGGTGAGAGCAGATAGATTAAAATAAAGTAATATTAAAAAGAACCAGGGAAGTTAACTCTTGGGGTCAAGCTCTTGTCCCTGGAAATGTTTCACCTGGTGTTCCGTAATCAAATGTTTGGTATGAGAATTTGTATTACACAAGACATTCAGAGGCTTAGTGGTAAGTGAGCATCTGTCATCTATACTGACAAAAATCTCCCCAGTAATGCTAAAACATCTGGTGTTTGTTATCACTTCTTTGTCCAGCTCACCTGTTAAAACTTGACTTTTTCTGGTACGCAGGTTCTCTAGGGTGTGGTAGGGTATTAACGATATGTACTATGTATGTTCAGGTCTTGCCATAATTGAGGCATCTAGTCAAGCTGTAATGGATGCTGAAGGGAGCACCTGAAGGGGTGGAGTGAG
>NW_009909732.1:612-17633 GCF_000696875.1 Nestor notabilis | reverse complement strand
ATCAGAGTAGTCAGGAATGCTGGTTTCTGACATGAAAATTAATTTGGAAGCCCATATGATTTCAGGTCTCTGTTTATGAAATGAGAAACCTGGTGGTGTGCTCCTCTGCAATCTTAGGATTCTGTACCAACAGGCACAGAATTGAACAAGAGTGCCATGGGACTTGGCATCACAGGAGGGGTCTGCTGTCTTGGCATGCAGAGATAGTTTAGCCTAATAAGCCTGCAATCCTCCTTCTATGATAGGAGTAAGTGGTAACTTGTGATGGCAACAGGGAGATGGCTGCAAAAGGCATGTCCAAGGGGAGAAATAATAGATTCCCCTCTCCTGCCCTACTTGTTACTTGCAGTCTGAGCTGCAGCATTCCTTCTGGCAGCATAAGTACCCCTTTGGCCTGGGGGAAGCAGCAGTGCCACAGGAGGCAGAAAAAAACAGGAACTTCTGGTCTCGTTTCTCCACCTTACAGGTGTCAGTAATTGCATGTTTTGTGTTTTCTGCTGCTGAGTTCAGCCATACCCAGGGTCACACCAGGTGTTACTTGCTGCCATTTGCAGTTAGTTTGACAGATGTTGAGTGAGAAGTTGGATTAATGAAATTAGACTTTGATGTTTAAGGTGCCAAGGGATTGCTAGTGGATTTTCTTGGCAGTAGGGTGGCATAAGCATATTTTACTTACGTAGGTAGTACTGACTGTAGAAGCTCATTATCTGAACTGCGTTGTTCATTGCCTGATGTCGTTTAAAATCTGGTCTTTAGATGTAGTTGTACAAATTGTGAAGTAACACTTGTTTGTCATGATAAACTGGCAGTGCTTAAGGAGTGGAATTTTGTCAATACTGTAGAATTAAAGTTGTGAAACTTCAGATTTCACAGCGGCCAATTTTGTAACTTTATTGTTCTCTTCCAATTTTTAATTGGGTTATGACAAACAATAGAAGAGCAGGAGTTGAGTGAAAATGATGTCACTTTAAAAAAAAACAAATTTCCTACTGATCTGGAAGTGTTCATAAGAAATACAGAGCTCCTGGATTTCATACTCACTGCGACAGTGCTTGAAAGGCAGCTGAGCAGTTCTCAAATGACAGTGATTGTTAAGTGCCTACTGGATAAATGTGTGTGTGTCATAGAAAAAGCCGTTCTTTAACTGCTTCTCCTGATGGTTGGGAGATACCTTAGGCAAACCAACATGGTAGAGCAAGATACTTCAAATATATATGCAGGCATTTTTTTAAGGACTATCTAAAATGGTAAATTCCATCTGTCAGTCTAAAAGAAAAACCAAACCCAAACTTAAGAGTTGGAGAGGTGAAACATACCGTAGTGTTCTTTAGAGTACTGTTTTATTGTGGCTTAATTTGGCACCAGCTACTAGCTAGCTGTTCATGCCCAGTGGAAGGATGAACCATGCTCCAGCATGCTTACTGTCATGATTTTCATAGTGTGGTTGTTGATTTTTCAGCAGCTTCCTTGTATAAAAGATTAGACCAGTGTTGGTGGTGATCTGGGGGGGTGGGGGGGAATGGAACACACACACACACCCCCCCAAACAAATTTATGGACTGTAATTTCTTTTGAAATTGTTTATTTGTATTTGCTTGTGTTGTACACTAATGTACTGTACATCTCCTTTTTTGGCAGTGAGGAATCCCTACACAGGCCACAAGTACCTTTGTGGAGCACTACAGTCTAGCATTGTTTTGTTAGAATGGGTTGAACCAATGCAAAAATTTATGTTAATCAAGGTAATATAATAAGGTGAAATATTCTCATGTTCAGTTCTGTTTATCCTTTAAGGACTTGTTAAGTGTTAACCATTTCTTGAGTTAATATACTTTTCTCTTGGTTTCTTTCAAATTACTTTGAAAATAGCTATTTAAATATGTAATACGTATTTAACTGACTCAAAATATTTATAGAAGAGCTCATGGTTTTGTGGTGCACTTCTCTCCATGAGCATGGTGTTTTAGTTGCACAGCAAAAAACTGGCTGATAGGCTGAGACATGGTGGAGTGATAACATGGGTTAAGGTCCAGCTTGCTGCCATACCAGAGAGAAGGTGGCCATTTATTTTATGCTTTGCGGCACTAGAGGTGCCCAGAAGTTCTTGTTATCTCCCCATCTGACACCACCTGAAGAGATGGAGCCAGGGTCGACTCATATAGGGAGGTATCCACTGTAACTTGATCAGCCTGGGAAACAAGGCATAGAGACTCCATAGGCAGGGAGAGCAGTGATGGATATAGCCCTCTTGTCATCTGTGGGCAGCTACACAGGGCACACGTGATGGAAGATATCCTGTTTTAGTTTAACTGAATTGGCATCAAGACTCTTTAACCTTGTTAACTCAGGCTTTTTGTATCTATCAGTTACTGTTACCTGAAGAGGTAAATTTAATGTTATAAAATGTATGGCATAAAATTTACCATACAGTTTAAATAGCTAATAGTGAGTCAAGACTAAACTTGTTTCCCTTCTAATACCTATTTTTGTTTCTTAATCTAGCACATAGATTTTCCTGTACCTTGTCCACTGAGATTGTTTGAAATGCTCGTAGTCCCTGAGCAAGAATTCCCTTTAGTTTGTGTTGGTGTCAGTAGAGGAAGAGACTTCAACCAGGTGGTGAAGTTTGAGACTGTCAACCCAAATTCTACCTCTTCGTGGTTTACAGAAACAGGTTTGTACGCTGTTGTAATTGCATTCAAAAATGTTCCTTGCTCTTCTGTTACAGCTGAAGCACTGGAAAGGTAGTTTCCTCTGAGACAATTAATGTTTAAATGATTAAGGCTAAGGGATCATTGTGAGTTCGGTTTAAATCTGGTTGTACTTGCTTGCATACACACTTTTTCTGGATGTTTCTACTTGTTGAACTGATTGGATTTCTTGATTTTGAGTATAGCAGAGGATGGAGCTGTGGTTTCTTGCATTTCCGTAAATCAGAGTGTACTTGACTAGTATGCACTGTGCTGTTCTGTGCTCTACCCTGGCAGCATGATGTCAGTTTATTTAATAGATTTTAATAGAATTGCACTCTGAACAATTTCTTTCAACAGCTCTGTAGGTGTAGTTTGGCTCTCCTGCAATAAGCCAGTGTGATTAGAAATGGTGTTATCAGCCTCCTGCTGAGAGAGAGCATATTCCTATTCTCCCCGTGTTTATGGAAAGCGAAAGGGATTAGGACTGCTGGTAGCAGGAAGCCCACTTGTCTGGGCACCATGAGTGAGGAGGCCACCATGTGAGCATCAGTATAAATAGTCTTAAAGAAGTGTTCTAAGAATTAATTCTTAGAGTTGCAAGGTTCCCCCCCTAAACCTAGAAACAGCTGACCCCAGTCATAGCTTCCAGGTGTAGAAGCAGTAAATAGCTTTGTTGTTATGAGGTATAGAGCCCTTGTTGATCCATGATGAATTTATATACAGCACTGTGCTGGTATATACATCTCTGGCTGATTGCGTACCATGCAGTTCACTAAGAAGAACAGTTCCCACTACAAAGATGCCTGCTGAAAAGCACATCAGATTTTAACATGCTTTAAAGCACAGTTACAGAAAACAAAGTGATCAGTGGATGGCTGATTAATGCACTGCAGAGTAGAATTAACTACGCCAGACAGTGCATTTTCTTTTCAAACTCAAACATCTGTTCATGTAACTGTTACTTGATTAGAGTTCGTAAGAGTAGCATGCTGAAGAGAAATTTGACCCATAATGTCCTGTTGTCATTCTTCTGTTATTATTGTCTGCATCACTGTGGAGCTGTCCCTGTCCAATGCAGAGGGGGTTGGAACTAGGTGATCTTAAGGTCCCTTCCAACCCAAACCATTCTATGATTCTATGGATAGTAATCCCTTCATGGCTGGGTTTTTTGAGTTGGATTTTTTTGGGGTTTTTTAATATAGAAAATTTAACATTGCATTGTGTCTTCCAAATAGACACATTTCTCTAGCTTCCCCGAGTCATTTGTGTATTCTCATGTTCCGTCTATGTTGTTGTTTTCTGCTATTTATTTGACTCTTAATTTATAAAACCCTTATGCTGTATTGGCTTATTCCTGTCCCCTGCTGGCAGGAGAGCGATAATGCAATGAAATGGGTTTTTCAGTGGTTTTTAAATGAGTAATGTGTGTACGACATGGTCACAAATAGCTTCCATCACACAGCTTCCACAGTAGTGTTCATTGTTTGACATTTGACATTTTTTTGTAAGTGTCTGATAAAGATGTTTTAAAAAAATCAGCTGGCAGAAACTCTACTGCAGGGGGTTTCTCCCTGCGCCATCCTTCTGATAGCTTCAGCAAGTGCAGTGCATGTTTCCACATCGCATAATGCGGTTGCACAAATGTATGTCCTCCAATCCTTCTGTTGCATGCTTTCATCATGGCTATATCCACCTTTGGTTAAACACGTGCATTAGAAATTGGTTAAGATCATAAATGTATGCTTTCCAAGACAAACAGCAAAAAAGAGATGGAGGGACCATCTCAAGGAGCATGTTTCTGCCATCATCCTCGAGAAGCTTTTTGCTTCTCAACAGGACCATGGATTTTATTATTTAACTGAAAGCTGCTTTCGTATTTTAGGTAACATGCTCTAATTTCTCATCTCTAACAGATTTAATGAGTTTCTCTTTTCTGTATGAAAGAACACCTACAGAATTGCTGGCAGTAATGCTGAATTAGTAAGAGCTGCTTTTTGTGTAACGTTAATGTCAACAAATAAATGGACCAAAACTATACTTCTCTTGAGCTGATGTGTCCACTGATCACTGATGGGTCAGATTCCCTTGTTTACTGTGATGGAGACTGCTGCAGCTGTAATGCAGAAGAGAGGAGCGTAACCCTTCTTTTAAGAGTTTGGAGAAGGAAATAATAATCCCCTATTTTTTGAAGATTAGGGATGGAAAACCTGAAAATAACAGCAGGAGTTAAGTACTAATATTAAAGTCCATAGCAGCAGAAGAAAAATGGAATGAAACAGCATTCAGGTTTAGTATGGGCAGTCTCATATATCTGCCTTTTTTTGCCAGAGCAATATTAAATTTCACCAACATACAATACAGGGAGAACGATGTACACCTGAGTTTGCTTTTGTGACTTGACTCACAAAAGGCTGGATTAAGTCCATACTTTAATATTACAGCTTCAGTTTTCTTGTCACAGTCAACATGTTGGATAA
Organism: Nestor notabilis; assembly: GCF_000696875.1. Lineage (NCBI taxonomy): Eukaryota > Metazoa > Chordata > Aves > Psittaciformes > Psittacidae > Nestor > Nestor notabilis. Next base: position 12,463 of record NW_009909732.1, on the reverse strand, counting down.
GTGGACATGCCTCTCTAAGAGAAGATAAATGTAAGATGATTATTTTAAGTAGATGGAAACACACTAACCCATTAAATTTTCTCAATCTCTAGAACTTCCATTTCAGATTTCATGCTAATTTATGTTATGAACTAACACTGTCATTTTTTTATAGACACTACAGAGACAAGTGTTGTACATGTAACACAGCTGGAGAGAGATACCATTTTGGTGTGTTTGGATTGTAAGTTCTGGTATCAACTAAATACATACATATGCATGTACATGCATACTGTCTGTCTTCAAATTAGGTCATTTATTGAAGATTGATTCTTGATTGACATGTCCTATTTATTGTCTAGGCTGCATAAAAATAGTGAATCTGCAAGGCAGGTTAAAATCCAGCCGCAGACTGTCATCGGAGCTCACATTTGACTTTCAGATTGAATCAATAGGTAAGTTGGATTTCATTATTAATATTGAATATCTGCATAAACTAGAGAGACATACAAAATTTAACAAGAGCAAGTGCCAGATTCTGCAGCTGGGACAAATTAGTCCTGATTATATGTATGAATTAGGAGTGAGAGGCTGGAGAGCAGCCCCTGCAGAAAGAGATCTTGGGGTTTGGTTTGATGGCAAGCTGAGTGTTAGTAAACACTGCACCCTGACAGGCAAAAGAGCCAGCCATGTCCTGGAGTGCATCAAGCACAGCATAGTTGGTTGGTCAAGGTAGGTGATCGTCCCACTCTACACTGCACTGATGCAGCCCCTGTGGCAATCTTACATGTGTCAGTATAAGAAGGACATCAAAGTATTGGAGCGTGTCTGGAGGAGAGCAGTCAAGATGGAGAAGGGTCTCAAGGGCAAGATTTACAATGAGCAGCTGAGGCCACCTGGTTTGTTCAGCTTAGAGAAGGCTAAGGGGTGACCTCATCACAGTCTACAACTTCCTCAACCTCTGGACATGCTGTAGTCCCCTCTCTTCTAGTCAAAAATGAGCTACCAGTGCCCTGTTCTGGCCTCCAAAGACCTCTGCTCTCTTCCCTGCATACCTGCCCAGAGGCAGGATGCTGGATGCAGATAGGACAGATTCCTCCTGAGGACCTACACACTTGCTCTCTCTTTGAGGAAGGCCCTAGACCCATTTCCTGTAACAGGGTTCAAATGCAGGTGTCTGTCACTGTGTTTGTGACAAGGGGAAGGGCTGGGAAGTAGAAGGCTCTAAAGCTTTGCGTTGCTGTTGCTGAAAGACTGTATTAGCTAGTAGTTGCTGGGAAATGAAAAATGTCACTGCAGTGTCCCTGTAACTTTTCTGCTAAAATCCAATATATATTTTCTATTTGAATTGCATATTTTCAATATATAATTCATATATTAGAATGGGGTGCTGAAAGGAAAGCACATGTTTAGGACTAAACAGAAGGACAGTTTTAGAAATCTTTCTGGTTGGGTGGGAATATTTTTTTTAACCCTGCACTTCAAACTGAACATAAAAAAACAAAACAAAACCAGCAGCTACTTCTGGGGCACGTTCAGTGATTCCTGTGAGACATTCTGCAATCTGGGTGGGTGAACGTGATAGACTAAAACATACATGTACAGATTTCAGAATTGCAGACATACACTTTTGGCCTTAAAAGCACGAGTTGACATTATGCCTCAAAACTGATTCCAGTGTTCTTTGTTACCAGTCTGTCTACAAGACAGTGTGTTAGCCTTCTGGAAACACGGTATGCAAGGAAGGAGTTTTAGATCAAATGAGGTGAGTACTACATTTTGCTTCAAATTCTAGCTTCTAAGCCAAGTAAAGGATACAGTAACTTCCTAGGTTAGACCTGGAAGCTGGAGTGTCATTCTAAGCATGTTTCAGAAGCTACAAGTTAATAAGTGAAGCTATACAAGAGCCTCTGTCAAGTTTATGACATACAAAGCAGAGAGCAACAAGAGACCAGGCCATGATGCCATTGAAAATATCCAAGCATGATTCTTGGTAACATTCATCATCTTCTCCTTAAATTGCTTTGAAGACCAGTGTCAGTCCCTTAGCCTTTTACAAGTGAATACCAGAATTCGTGCTTTGCAAGTGGTTGCCCACTCCGCTACTGAGTTTTAGTTTTTTTCACAGTGGTGAATGAGTTACTTTGAAGATTTTAGTGCCCAGCTTTCATAAGAAGTATTTTTCATTCTCAGAAGAAAAATAACAGATGGACCTAAAGAATGTTTTTCTAAAATTTGTGTAGTCCTTTTTCAGCCATTTTCATGGGATTTTTAGACATAGTTAAAGCATTATAAATACTTTCCCAACTCCTTTGTGTTTTTCTTACTTTAAACCTTGTACATCTCTGTTAGTAGAAATGCTTTGTAGTATTTTAATGAGTCTCTTAATTTGGTTATTAAAGAATGTTTACAAACTTCACCTGTTTTCCATCAGTGTCACATATTATTCCACACTGTGATGACAACTACATTTATTTGCACAAAGCCACAGTTGACCTCATCTGTGCTGACAGTAAGCTGCTTTTTGTGGTAAAATGGACCAAAGATTAGAGTCATACTACTTATTTCCAAGTCTGCAAATGGTTCTTGTGGCATCTGTTCATGTTTGCATGCATGATTGTCCTTCTCCCACGAACTCTTAATGGTGAACTGCAGCACCCTGCTGTTAGCACAGACCGTGAGAAGGAGATGGTGCCGCCAGGCACTTCTCCAACTCCAGACTCCCTACAAGGCTCAGTGGATTACTCCACCCATTGGCACTCAGTAGCTCTGATCCAGTTGTTAGAGGACATGCCCCAGAGTGCTGCAGCACAAGTGGATGCTTTATTGTTTATGTAAAGCATAAGGAACTCCTGTCTTCTTGCTTTGTTATTGTCAAGCCAAAGCCAGCACCTAGATGAAGAACAGAAGGCAGAACTGAGCTGTTGTCAGCAAGCCACACAAAACTTTTTCTTTGTAGAACATGTCTGGGGTAAGGTCTCAGGCCTTTTTAAATTCCTCATTTGTCCTGATTGTCCTACCAGCCACAACTATTAAGAAAAAAACCCCAGCCAACTAGTTTTCATCTCTAGTATGAAAAGTCTGAATTACCAAGCTCAGATCTTGACCATATTTGTTACTTTTGGGAGCATTTTATACTATTTAGTATGTAGGAAGTGGTTACACGGGACAAAAACCTGACCAACCTAACTTTGCAGCATGTTTGTCTTTGATAAAAGTTACTAGTTCAGAGTCCCTAATCCAATGTAAATTGGTCTAATTTGGGATGATTTGAGCTGCTTGCAAAGTTATTTCCTTCTGCAACTGTAACCCTCCACAGTAGTTTGATTGAGTGGGAAGAATGAAACAGGGAACTGTCTGAATGCTGAGACAAGGTGCTCAAAATTTGGGCTAAGGTCATGCAGACTCAACCCCACACAAGGGAGGAAGTAATTGTCTTAAAGTGGGGAACTTAATTGATGTGAATTAATATTCTTTTGTGAGTTGTCTATACCAGAAATGAATTGACTTAGCTCTTAGGGTCTGGAAAGAAGAATCTCTCCTTTTTTGGTGGTTTTTTTTTGTTTGGTGTTTTTTTTTTTTTTTTCGGTGGTTTTTTGGGGGGGGGGGCGTTCCTCAAGAATGTGAAATGTGGCTGTGTAGAAAAGGAGCTTTGTAAACACTGCTGTTCATTCATGGTGTGACTTGATATGCTTTTGAGTATGCAGTGGGCTTCAATTGACTTTATTGATTAGCATGATGTTTTCTTTGGTGCTTTGGTATTCATTTGATCATAAAGATTTATCACAAGTACAATTCACCTGCAGTAAACAGCTCTATTGCACTAGAGCTTAAATGTCAGAATACTGTTTTCTTTCCAGAGTGGGCATAAGTACCACAAATCAGATGTTTCTCTGTTAAGGTTTTCCGAATATGAATGTACTGCATTGTTACTACGATTCAGAATTTCAGTAAAATACATTTTATGTATGATTTACCTGACCCTTTTTGGAGATCTACTCTAGAGTGAGACAAATTGCACCCCCACAGCTACCTTTTTCAGTCATGGCTGTAAAGAGAATTGCACCAGGAGCTCAGATGCTGAGCTGAACCCTACTGTTGTACTTGCAGTTGCTACCAGAGGAATTCACATAATGTGGCAGAAATTACAGAAAATTTCCAGATTCATTTAAAAGTGATAATGGCATTAAATTCTCTAGCTGATTTAAATCGGCAGTAAATTCGTAACATTATTTGTAGTCAGTTCTTTTCTCTAGGTTGATTTTAAAAACAATAACACTTGTGAGCTTAACATGTAAACTCTTGTCTTATTTTTGTCTAGATCACGCAAGAAATTTCTGATAATACGAGGATATTCAGGCTTCTGGGATCTGACAGGTATGAAGAGAAGCAAACAGCATGCTAGAATGAGTGTGTGTTCCTCCTACCTTGTACAAGTTCTTTTTGGCTTGTTTTCTTGTGATTTCTTTTACAGCCACCTTACTCATTTCTTTGCGCACGTCTGCCTTTCTACTTCTTCCTTAAAAAATAATCTTCTAAAACTGTTTGTGGGCTTCCAGAAGTATTCATCCATGCTGGGAAGTTCCTTTTTGGCTGCAGTTACAATCTCCAGGAGTGTCTTCCTTTTTCTGCTGGAACTCTTTTGTTTAACTTGGTGAAATCTTCACTTTCAGATGCTCTGCTGCAGGAGCTCATCAAGACCTACATCTTGAGACAAATGCAAAAAATACTTAAGTACCTCACTTTCACCCCCAGAAATGAACTCTACCAATTGTCCTCCCTGCCTGACAGCTCAGGTTTTGTGAGAGCTCTTGGAAATTCCCAATTAGTAGCTGTTCTTTGGCGCCTGCTTTGCAAGACACTAACACCTTGTCTGACCCATCAGATACCAGCTTGGCGAGTCAGTAACTGCTATTTTAGGAGTGTCACAGACTTCCTCAACTTTCTCTGCCTTGCTGTCAAACTTTATACTTCTACAACTGCCACAAAAACAGCAGAAGTTTTGTCTTAAGGGGAGTGCATGTTGACATGATGGTTTCACCAGTAATGGATTCACATAAAGTGCAAAGATAGGCTTTAATTTTGCTTTTGAGAATTTCCTGTATCTTGTGTGACTTGCAGTAAACTCACTTTCTTGTGGTATCTTAGAGCTACCAAGAAAACTTCTTATCAGCCAAAGGCCTTCCCATTATTCTGCTTTTCCATGCTTGATGCGCAGTCCTGTAATTATCCATAACATCAACAGCAGTGAATGGTGCTGTGGCTTTATGGGCTAGCTACAAGCAATTTTTGCTGGCTGGGGGTTGAGGATTCTGCCTTACATGCAATACCTGATAACTTCTTGGTAATGGGTAGTTGTAAGTAATACTCATCTCTGACCTGAGGGTTTTACTCTCTCTGCTCCAGTGAGATGTCTATGGAACTTAGCTTTATTATGTCATTTCTCTTAGTTGTCTCACAGCTTAATTTAAAAACAAGTCTGACTTCAGAGTGGAGCATGACACTGCATGGAAAAATAATGTCCTCTTCCCCAGATACAGTTCCATCTATTTCTGGCTTGCAGTAAGTCTCTCAAGTCTGAGACAGTGTTTATTGCACTGCAATAACCATCCATTCCAATTTCTTCAGATACCATTTTGTATGCAGCTTTGTCATATTTTGTGCTTGAGCTGTGAAACCTTTTTCCAGTAACACGTCATTTCCTAGGCAGTTCATAGGAACCAGGCTTCTGAGAAGCCAAAAAACTGACATCATTCTGATAAGAGCTCGTGTGTTGCTTTCTCCCAGTGGGCAGGAAACACCTCATGCCATGAGGTGTCATTCCCTTTGTGGAGCACATCGAGCAGAGGGTAGGTTTTCTGAGTGATCTGGTTCTGAAGCAAGCAATCTCTCCTTGTGTGAATGTGTAATAGATGGTTTTGAATTTCCCGCAATCTACCTTCACTACAGGGTGTTTCTGGAGGAGAATTCAAACAGGAGCGTCATGGTCCATTTAGCAACTTTAGCAGTCCTTGCCTGATTAAAAAGTCTCAAACAGTTTGTGAAACACAACTGTGCTACTGATTTCTCTCCTTTCATATAGGTCTGATCTAGGACATCCCTTACAGTCTTTGCAGTTGGCAGTGTAGGTCCAGCTAACCCAATCTCCTGTCTCCAATGCTGGTCAAAAGTGGGTGGCAAGAAAAGAGTGAGAGAGAGGATTTTGCACAAAGCAATCCTTTCCTTGAGGACTCTTAGTCTGCAAGTCTTTGTCTCTGGGACTTTCAGAGCTGGAGGAAGCTTTTGTTTTGTTGGATTTAGGTTACATGGGCTCAGGGAAAGACTGGAAATGCTTGCAGAAGAATCAGCTTTGGTCATCTGTCCTGTCCAGTGGCCAAGAGCAGACTAATGACTTCCAGAATCAGAGCAAAGCTCTGGAGAAGCACAAGCCCAGGCAGTAGGGGAGTGATAAAACCTCTTCAGAAGCTCCCATGGAAAGGATGAGAGGCAACAGGCATACCTTGCAGCAAGGGAAGTTCCAGCTGGATTAAAGAGGAGAAAACATCACAGTGAGGATGGTTGAACACTGCAGTCAGAGCCCAGAGAGGCTGTAGACATCCTTGGAGACCTTATCTGGATGAGACCCTGAGCTAGCTTTGAGCTTGGCCTTGCTTTTGGAGGCTTTTGAACTAGAGACCTCCCGGGAAAGAGAAATGATGACCAGTCAGATGGATCTTTGGAAAGAATACAGTTATATCCGAGGATGTTTTAAAATGAAAGTTTATTTGACTATGTCTCTTCTATTATTTTCATTGTAGGGTTGTGGTGCTGGAGAGTAGGCCGACAGATAACCCAACAGCCAACAGCAATTTATATATCCTGGCAGGGCATGAGAACAGTTACTGAGAAAAGGGCATGGCAAGGCAGCTCGCCATGATGAGAGAACACTCCGGCTGCAGCAGCATCCATGGCTGGCTGAAATTGCACAGAAGCTGCAGTAACCCCACTTCAGTTACTTCATAATTTATTGTGGCATGAGAGGAAGACAAGAATTGTTTGTGGTATGGACACGTAAGCATTACGATACCACAGAAGTGCTTAATTTACTGTTATGTAATCTTTGTACATACGCAGTATTTTTCAGTGAAACTTATTGCTGAAGACCTACACTGACTTCCTGTAGATAGCAGCCCCCCTGTTAAGTACAAGTGTCTTACCTGTACAGATGTAAAAGTCACTGAGGACGCAAAAATGAAATCGGGGTACTATTTTAAGGACTTCTCATGTGTTTATTATAAAGTGGGATGCTAGCAGCAAATATAGTACATTTAACACTATTGTATTTTATTATATGTAATTTACTAATACAAATAAATCTTAACTTTTAGAAATTGTAACCAAGGCTGTAATCAGATTACAATCTTGTTTTAATTTTGATGCAACACACTGGTGTTCATGTTTGCACAATGTATTGAGATGTGATGTATTTAGTCACAAAGGTAAGCTGTGACTTCGTGGATATGACTTGGGCTTCAAAGTTCCTTTTTTTAGTTTACTTGGGTAGTTTTCTTTGTGAAACAAACCAGTTAAACACCTGTATTTTTATATTTAATTAAAACTCTCCTTATGATTATTGCTCTATGCTTGAAAACAATACTTTCTGGATGGGCGTCAGTCCCAGACTAGTGGTACCTGGCTGTAACACTGCAATAGGTGTTTGAATTATTAGTGTATACAATGATAAAAATTAGTATTACTGTTCATCTTACTAAATAGATTCATATCATAATGAAAAGGAGCAACATTCCACATTGTGGAAATGGCTCAAAGATATTGCCATTCTTGACTTTTTGGGTTTTTTTGGCCTTATAATAATTTTTACACTTCTTGATTTTTTTTAATTTTTTTTTTTTTAGGATGTTAACACATGGCCAAAATAATTTAGTTACTACCTCATTGAGACAATACAATGGTTACTACGCATCACAGGAACCTAGTTTTGATCAGAAGTATTTTTGATTGCTGTTTTCCAATGGAGTATGTAAATGCCAAGTTTTAGCAAAATGCACACATTTGACTCCTTTTTTTGTATATGTTCTTTATATTTTATTGTGATAATATACACTAAAACCAAACTAAATTTAAAGTGATTTATGGCCTGCATTATTGTTGTGATTAGTAATTGAAATATGTTCCCTAATGTATATAATGTAAAATAAACTTTTTTTAACATGTTGTTGTACAATTAGATTATCACCTGCACTAATTTTCCACATAAGACTAAAATGGAACATACTGAGTTTTGAATTCTGCTATTAAATGTTTGTGCCAAACACAGAAGCTGGGCATTTCTGAATGTATGAATGGTCACTGCAGCTCAACTCAATTTAGGCTAGAACTTGAGGGTAGGCAGGGGATATTGCATTTTAGAGAAGTTTGCTTGATTCCTTCCTTCCATCACCTGCTTTTCCACCTCTGTTCATTGCAAAACTAATTATCTGTTTTTAGCAGGGCTATTTTCTGCCTGTGGGATTCAGCTCTCTGCCTCTGCTGGCCCCATCTCGTCTGTTCCCTTGCACTGAACCTCAGCTCTGCCCTGTGGGAGAGGTGGTAATGTAAGCCCTGCTGCCAAGAAGCTGAGTTCCCAGAAAAGGCCAGGACTTGTGTGTGTTGCACAGCATACTACTGCTGCTGGCCAGGAGAGATTTCTCTCTTGCCTCCCATGGACTGCTCCTCACTCTGATGTGCTCAGAGTAGCTAAATTTTAACCAAGTACAGTATAGCTGATGTGCTGTAAACATGCTTCCTCCTGTGGGGTTTCTGCAGCAGCTGTGGCCAAGTGTCTTGCTGTTTTGGGGCTGTTGGGCCATTGCTGGGTTACAGGCAACAGGAGCTAAAGGATAGTGGGTTTTATCCTGGTTTGAGCATTCTTGGTACAAGGATGCATGCTGGGATGCAGCTGGAAGAGCTAAAAATAAAGAAGACGAAGTAATGGCATGCGGGAAAGGGAAGCATTGTCCTAGGGCACACTCATCTCAAGTCCTTGCTTTCCTGCTTTTTGAGGAATTGTCCTGTTGCAGGATTTGGAGCCTGTGTCACAAAACTGCCTCTCCCCCATCCTGAGCTGCTTGGCTCCTTGGCTGGCAGCTGCCCTCAGCTAAGCCCTGATCTCCTTTGCTAGATGGGCTATTGCCATGAACTGAAAATTTCTGTGAGCCACTTCAGTGGGAGCTTCCAGCAGCACCCCCATCCTGATGTAAGACCATGACCAGTGTGTGACTGACTGATGGGAACAGTCAGAGCCAGGAAACCAAATCACGGGCACAATGAAGTTAGAGCAAGGCTTCTGCCTACAGGTAGTTGACGCAGCTTCTCTAACAACCTGTGTAGCTACCCCTTTCTTCTCTTTTCCCAACCCCTTCCATGCTTGCTTCGGTGTTGGCCCCTCATGGGCAGAGGTGTGTTGCGATGTGGCCGCAAGATGGGGCATTTACCAACCTAGCAGCAAGGTTTGACCAGTGAGTTGAGTCTCAGTCCAAATTCAGCTTTCTTAAATTGAATAAAGCAAGGTTGGTTTGGTTTATTGCGAAAGTGCTCCTTAAAGCTGAGAGGATGTGGGAATTGGCACTGCCTTTTCCGTGTTCCTGCATCTCTGTCCCTTGCAGTGCTGCCTGCTCCTGTCAGAAACAGGATCTGATGACCTGAAAAAGAGGGTGGTCAGATTCAATATAATACAGGTGGATTACTGTTGCTAGGGATCTTCCTTCCTTGGGCAGCACCTCCTCGGGTGCAGATTTTCCCTTTATAGCTCATTTAAATCGAACACATTCAAATTCAGGTCCCTGTTGGATTTCTCTGACAGGTGGCTGCTCCTAGCAGTGTTTTAGAGGCTGAGTACAGAATGCTGTCAGCTCCTGGCGGTGCCTCCTTAAATTTCCCATGGCAGCTGCTGGTGTTTAAAGGGGTGTTGTAACTCTTGGTAAGCCCACATTGCTTGGCCAGTCCTCAGCACAGTCTGGTGAAGGGCTGCCATGACCCTTCACCTCCTGCAGCATGGGGGGATCCTGACTGTCCCTGTGCCACCTGCATACCACTGCACTGGCTGTGGCCTTTGGTTTCTGCTCCCGGCAGCAACATCGGTGAGTCTCATCCTCTTGCCGTAAGAGCAGATCTTCCCACTATCTCCCTGTACCTCCCCATGCCACTGAGCTTCCTCTGTCCCCTCATGATTCATCTCCTCTCACTACGTCCCTATGAAAGCCAGTGGCCCAGGACAGCATCCTATTGCCTTCAGTTGTGTTCTGCCCTTCAGTGGACCCACAAGACTTTTCCCATCGTGCTATATAGGGTGGTTTATTTGCCATGAGCAGTGAGGCAATTTCAGACAGCCCTGGAGATAGTTATGTATTGTTTAGTTGCTTTCCAAGCAAAGCTGCACTCTCCCTTGCAGCACATTAAATGAGTTTGTGTGATCAGATGGAGGTGAGGAACCCAAACTGCCTGTCAGCACCAATAAACCCCAGTGCCAGGCAAAGGGCACTGAAAACCAGGAGAGGAAGGCTATCAGCTGGTGGCTCTGGATGGAGGAAGAGCTCAGGCCTTGGCTGTCCTGTGGTCTTAGTGAAAATCTGAACCAACCAAACACAGTGTCTGCAATTTCATGTTACTTGATGTTGGTCTGTTTGAAGTAAAGAGATGCTGTAAACCATTCACTGGTATTTAGGAGTCCTGGTACCTTCATCTCCAAATGGAGAAGCTGGAGAGCAGAGCCCTGGTGCAGTTTTACACTGTGTTGCACGTACTCGGGAGTAGCTGAAGATTTAAACTTCAACAGACTGCTTTTCCACCATAAGGCAGTGAGCGCAGCAGCTCTGCAGTCTGTGAGATGCTGTTATGGTGTCCCTGAATGTGCAGGCAGGCTGCTAGATCAAGCAAATAGCTCTGAGACATGAAATTTCCACTTTGTCATCCTGTTCCTGCAAACTCCAAGCTGAAGTCTGACACTTTCAGACAGCAGTATCTGTCTGGAGGAAAAACACCTGAGGCAAAACTGCATGGTGAAGACAGCACTTTCTAAGAGGCTCCATCCATTACCTGCTAGAGTACTGCTCAAGAACATCCCCTGTCCTCAGAGCACTGCACAAACACCAATTAAGTGAGCCTCCCAACGCAAATACCATTCCTGACAGCTGTCTGCACAAACAGTCCTTGAGAAAGAGAGACTCCAAGTATTTTGTTCTCCTCCCAACTGGAAAGCTGGTCCTAAACCTTCCTTCCAGTGACCAGTGAAGGTTTTCATACATCTGTCCCTCTCTGTGCTCCCCAACAGTAGCTCACTTGTTTCCTCTCATAGTCCCTGGCCTCTCCCTGACCATTTGCCTTACAAAGCAGAGCACAATAACTTGCTTTTCATCTCCAGCATCACCCTCCTCCCTCTGCCCTGCCAGACTCTGCAGACCATCATGGACTTTGTCCTGTTTAAACCACTGGGGTTTATTTGCATCCCAGCTTTGCTTTTTCTGCCCTTTTAGCCACAAACCAAGCTTACTAGTCATGCTTGAGGCTGTTCTTGTGCTACTTGAATGGGGTGTGTGTTTATCTCTGATCCTGGTCCCCAGGTGCAATGAGGTTGTCTTTTCAAAAAGGAATGACAGAGCTCTCCAGGGAAGAGTAACACCACCCCACTGCCTCCAGCTCTGAGCAGCTCTGTTGGTTGTCACAGGCAGATGCCATCTCCTTGTGCTGCAGGTCACCCTTGGCAAGGGAGGCTGTGGAGAATCATAGAATTTTATGATCTCAAGGTCATGGAAGGGACCTTAAAGCTCATCTAGATCCAATTCCCTGCCACAGGCAGGGACACCTTCCACTAGATCAAGCTGCTCCAAGCCCCTGT
>NW_009909732.1:0-304 GCF_000696875.1 Nestor notabilis | reverse complement strand
TCTTATCATCCTCGTGGCCCTCCTCTGGACTTGCTCCAACAGCTCCATGTCCTTTTTCTGTTGAGGACACCAGAACTGCACACAATACTCCAAGTGGAGTCTCACAAGAGCAGAGTAGAGGGGCAGGATCACCTCCTTTGACCTGCTGGTCACGCTCCTTTTGATGCGGCCCAGGATATGCCGTAAGGATCAGCCGTGGTCTACAGCGAGCAAAGGCTTGGGAGCATCATTATCAGCATGCCCACAGTAGGACCAGCCAGGAGGAAGGTGTGGAGGGGCCTTACTTGCCAAAGCACAGCTGCCC
>NW_009909731.1:0-20870 GCF_000696875.1 Nestor notabilis | reverse complement strand
TGTAGTGGTAGGACAAAGGGTAATGGCTTCAAACTTAAAAAGGGGAAGTTTAGATTAGATACGAGGAAGAAGTTCTTCACAGTGAGGGTGGTGAGGCACTGGAATAGGTTGCCCAAGGAAGTTGTGAATGCTCCAACCATGGAGGTGTTGAAGGCCATGTTGGACAGAGCCTTGGGCGACATAGTTTAGTGTGTGGTGTCCCTGCTCATGGCAGGGGGGGTAGAACTAGATGATCTTAAGGTCCTTTGCAACCCAAACCATTCTATGATTCTGTGGTCTATGCCTTGGTCACTGCTCTTCAGCCAGTTGGCAATATGTAGAAGCAGGATAAATTCTATACAGCTATATCTCGGGGACTGTGGAACATAGGGATGCATCCCACACACAGAACTGTGTGGAAGAAGACAGGACAGACTGTGGATATCAAGTTCTGGGCTCAGCCATGGGACACCGCCCAGCAGCCAACTTATTTGCAACCAGCCATGTTTATCCCTAGTTTTATCCCACAAATGCTCCTCCCTGACCCAACTTGATGCCTTTTTTCCCCACCTTCAATACTTCTGGACATCTCCCTTCTTCATGCTTTCCTTCCACCAGCCCTGAGGCTCCTCATAGCACCAGAGTAGGCGAGTCTCCCTTACTGTTTTGCAGGGCTGCAGAACATAGAAGCTCTTTTTACTATTTCCCACTGCAGACCATATACCAAAGGAGCATCAGGGCACAATCTGGCTCTTCTCTACTCACATATCACACAAATATTGTTTTTAATGAGAGAAAAGTCCAACTTCAGTTCAATTAGACACACAGAAAGAGCAAGAGATCCATGCTACCATAGCACATTTCCAGTGTTTATTTCGAAAACAGAATATAAGAAAAGATAATTCTCCTCCTAGTCCAAATACTCATAAAGTAAATGGTGACTCAGTAAATACCCTTTCTATGGCATCCCATATTTAGAGTGACAGCCCTGCTCTCACTGAATTAGAGAAAGACAATTCTGCTTTGTAACAAATGAAATCAACATTCACTCTAGTATGACTCTGTTTTCTGCACTGCTAAGCACTATCAGAATCTGTACTTCAAAACCTTTTGGTTCTAACAGTGTTTCTGTAGGAACAGGCCTGAATTTCTAGAAGTTATTTTGCTTTTCTGGTACTCTCTTAAAACACAGACATGAATGTAACTAATTGAGCTACCTAGGAAAAACAGTCTAATAAAGTTAATCTGATCAAGCTGGAAGAAGTGACTATCAATTTTATATTCAAGGCATGATATGCAACTCCAAGAAAAGACCAGTGAGGTCCTGAGGGTATGAAAAATGATAGGATGTGATTGAATTATCTCAGTAATACAGTTTCTTACATAAGAGCTAGAAAAATGACACAGTAAGGGCTAACACATTAAATAAGCAAAGGACTAGGAACAATTCCTTAATGTGATCCAATCTTTATATTTGTAATAATTTTAGCTATGACTGTCACTGGGGCTGTGCAAAATGAGACATCTTCAGGAAGAGCTTCTCTTTGCTGATTAACCAACTTGCTTGCACAAGCCTGTGAGAGGTTATGTCCCAAAAGAATAAGTCTCTAAATTAGCTACTGTGGCTTGTGGAAACCCCTAATTTGACCTAGCTTCCAAACTCACTCATTCTCACAACGTTATTCATACTGTCAATCATAAACCAGTACCATTTCTTTAAGCTATTCTACTAGCAATACTTTCCTGTATCATTAAGCAAGAAAATTAAGTGCTATCTCAATTTTAGTCCCTCTTCTAATACTGAGCTGAAACAGAGTTGAAAAGTGTGGTCTGAATTTCAGCCTGGAAGATGGGAATGACATGTACTTATGCCCCAAGCCATGCAGCTCTATGACCCCCATCATGTCACAGTTTCACTCTCTGACACCATGCTGACAATCCAAGGCAGAGAGGCTTTAACACTGTGCATTGTATGATGATTTCATAACGACAATGTTTTTAGACAGCTTTACATTTCCAAAGCCCTGTGAGGAAGACTAACATGGCATCTTTTCCAGCTGCAGTGGTAATCAAAGTGATGATGTAATCATCACTTCTTCAACTCTATGAAAACATGAGTTTCATACAAATACAGAGACTGGGTAAAACTTCATCCTTCCCTTGTTTGCCAGGTGGGAGTCATCCTGTTTAACTCCAAGCATCCAGACATTAGGAAAGTAGTTAAAGCAGGCTCCCACCATAATAAAAGAGACAAAATTTCCACCATGAAGTCCACCACTGCCACCATAGGCTGGCACAGAATTCTGGAAGTGCCTCCTTTCCACTCAGTGTTGAACTAGCTCAGGCTAGACACCTAATGTTGAGATATCTAAAGTCAGATGAGATAAATCCAAGCCTGAGCACATAACTGCTCACTGTTTTCTGTGCTTGTTTAAAATTATTGTTGGGATTGTGAGTTTCTTTATTTCCTACACAATCCATGTCTGAATCTCCTAGATCCCGCTGTCATTCAGCTGCCAGCTCTCCTGATCCTCCTCATCAATGCTTCAGTGATTCCAGAGTGGGAGCCCTGTAAACATATGAAAATCTTATCCTTCATTAGGAACAGAAAAATACAGCTTTCTAACACCCCATGCCAAATTATTTGAGAACTGTGTTCAATCATTTTAAACAAACATGGGTTTTGAAAGTTAGATATTCTAACAATTTGGGGAGGCTGAGAACACTTCAGTATCAACTGTCAATCCCATTACTTCAGCAATACACTGTACCATTTTCTTCCTTTCTGTGTTATTTTCCCCCTTCGAGTACCTCTACATAATTATGAACTTGTGAATTACACCAATTATTGTGTATTTTGTCTTCTTCTAGCCTCTTTGATTTTCCTCTGCAGACATGAATCCAGTAACAGTCTTTCATATTTTGGATGTTCATGTTAACCAAGTGTATACCAATATGAACATACACAAAATGAAAAAATATCAGCAGTATATTAGCTGCATTAATACAATACAATATTGGCTGTATTAAAGTCAACTGAAATACTATGTATAGAGTCAAAGACCTTCATAGATATTTAACTTGTTGGGTTTGGCAGATAACACCACAAAAGGATAATTACTTTGTGTATCTGTAGATGCCAGCTTTTGTTTCCTGAAACGCCATTAGCAATGTAAGTTTAATCAGAAAGAAAGCAATACCTGAACAAAACCACTTATCAAGAACATTGTGTATGAAACAATGTGCAATTGTATTTTATTCAAAGTAAAGGTATTACATATAAGGGTTTAAGCATTGCTCTTGGGCAAGAATTAACAGTATGTGGCACTGTATAATAAAATTAAACATCTTTAATCTCTAAGATTTTAAAATTAGGCTAGAAGGGAAGAAGAAAGTCTCTTTCTGAGCAAGTATTCCCACCATGTTACAAACTCATTTCCAGATTCTGATTACACACGTTCAGGATATAACCAAATATGAAATAAACACACAAATTGAGTCTGTAATGTAGACTTGTACCAAAACTTTACAGAATAAGTGAAAAAGAAGGAAAGAAAGAAAAAGAAAAGCAAACCTTCCTCTCTTAGAGGAAGGTTTGTAAAACAATAGAAAACTTCTGCATATAAACAGCTAGGAACTGCTGGCAAACACAGGTACTGCCCCAAGGACAGAAAGGAAGGACCAGGGGAAAGGCAAAACCCACTGATTACTAATCCCAATGGGAACAGCAGAGTAACAGGTTCTCTGAAGAAACAGCTGAAAAAGCTGTTTCTGAATTAGGAGATTGCCTCCTGGGTTTTGGCCCTTCTATTCACAACAAAACTGACCTTTCTTAATTTTCTTGTCTTAAGAAAATGTAGTTTGGCAAGGAATACCAGTATTTCTTGTCAATTCTTCCTCCAAAATAATTAAAATTGCCCCAAATGCCAGCTATTTAAAAAAAAAAAATAAAAAAAATTTATAATATATTCTTTGGTCAAAATGGTGTAATGGAAGTTTTCTATGCAGATAGCAATAATATTATCTTTACTAATAAATACATCACTAATACAGCACCATTCATTATGGTAGTTGAGAAAGCAGCAGAATCCCTTCATCTCTAGTTCAAGAACATTTTCTGCTGTGCTTTACAATTTGCTGCTTTTAAGCCTTCATTTAACTTTCTTTCAAATTGCAGGTCAAATGCATCACCCGATTCATGCCATCAGACCAAATACTGACATCCTGCTAGCACAGTTATACCTATATAAACGTAATCAACACTTATTTATGAATTAATTAGGCCAGTTCCAGTTGGGAGGTCCACTTAGCAGCAGGGAAGGGTAAAGTAAAATTGCTGCAAATCATCTCTTTGTCCCCTGGGTAGGCAGCCTATGTGACAAACACTATAGCGCTATAACAGCACTATAGCACTATTAACAGCAGTCCCCAAGGACCTACCAGCAGACTAACAGATTTCCCACTTCCATATTTGTTCTGTTAACAATTATCAGAAACTGGGAAAAGACAGAAAATACACTAATAATCAACCTGAAAGTTAGCAAGATATTCATTCTATATGTTCCCTTTTTAACCGGTAAGATTACATTTGTACACTGGTAGAATGATAACAATTGTTTTAATGTGTATTCTACTCACATAGTAAGATTTAATTATTTTACTTTAAGCACTGATTCAAAACCTTTCAACTATACTCAGACCTACTCAAAGCTTTAATGCTTATAGGCTAATTCTAAATGCTGGCGTGTATCAATCATTTACTGATTTTATGATGAGGTATGGACATAATTGGAAAATGTAGCTTTTTAAACTTGAAATTGGTCTCATCTTTAAAAAAAGCTCATTTTCTTCAACATTTTTCTTCTATCATTTTACAGACAGTTTTATACTAACAAGATTCTGCCTCTTCTATCTAGGAATTCACTGTATATTTTGTATTCAGGCCACAAGAAAATAATAGTCCCAAGATTCAACTTTGAATCAATACACTATCTTAAAATTGGCCTAGTTGTATTAACAATGTATTAAATTAAAAATGAGAAGCTAAGTACTGTACTATGCAGAAAATCTACAGAATATTGGAAGTGTATTGTCTTTATTCTCAGGTCAGCTGTACCAGAGATTAGATCTTTCAATTATCTGTCACAGAATGGGAAATAGAAGCCTTGAATCCATTCAGCTGTTCAGTTTATGACCTGGAGAATTACATCTGACCTCTCACAAAGTACATCTAAGCATCACACACACCCTGAGACATAGCTATGGCTTTAAAACAGCCAAGTAACTCTCAGCTGGTATATTGTTAAGGTACAGAATAACTGAGTTTCCACTGAAAATGTACATGTGTCTATGTATTTTTTGGTAGTGCTGCATTTGAGTCCCAGAAGCACTGCATTGCTGTCCTGCTCTTGCTCTAGCTTTAAGCACAATTCTAATCATGCCACAGTCAAGTTTAGCACTCTCACATGCTATATTTAGAACCACAGAATAATTTAGGTTGGAAGGCACCTCTGGAGGTCATCCAGTCCAGCCTCCTGCTCAGCGTGGAGGCAACTAGATCAGGTTGCTCAGGGCCTTGTCCCATCCATATATGAAAACTTGCAAGGATGGAAGGCTACCACTTCCCTGGACAACCCACTCCAGTACTTTACTGCCTTCTTGGGAATTTTGTTTCCCCTTATCTAATCAGAACTTGCTGTGTCACAAGCAGTTATGGTGTTGAACTCTCATTCTTTTGCCATGGACCTCTAAGTCTGGGTCCACCTTCTCTACATCCCACCAGTACGAACACAAAGACCGATTTTCTCCCTCAGCCTCCTGAAGGAGCCTGGCTCCAGCAGCTCCTCTTCCTACACCCAGCCTCTGACATCCAGGCAGTCTGCCCATGGACCTGCTTCACTTCATCCCAGCGGCAGGACCCTGGTATGACAATAAACATCCCTCTCTAAAATGAACATCACAAGTGAGTGAGGGCACACGTTTTAAAGTGGGCTCATTAAAATTTGCCTTCTAAACTGATATTTAGCATCTATCAAAAAGTGACCTGGTGTTTATCAGTGCTGCTGAGCACTCTTAACTTGCAGCATCTCTGCCCATCAAGGAGTTTTTACAAGGCCACCATCATATGACATACCATAAGTAATAAAGCAAAATTCTCCTCTCTGGATCTGACATAAGGAACTTGGGATGTCCTGGGATGGGGGGGTGTCAACACTTCTGAACATGTACCTTTAGACCATTGGATTCTAACAGAATCAAAGCTAGTTTCAGGTTACTCATGTATAAAAAATATGAATGCCTTCAGATATAAATGTCAGAATTTCTTGTCCCTTAGCGCTACCAATCACAGCAAATACGCAAATTTTCAGCAGTCTGACCCTGAGAATTTGGAAGGAATTTCATTACAATCCTACAAACCAAGTATCAGACATACAATGACCTTGGTGATCACCCCACCAAAAAGCTACAGTGGAGCAGAGAAGCCACACTGCCTTTTGAAATCTAAGCATTCACCAAACATACAAAGAAACAAAGTTACATATTCAACATTGCAATTTGCCTTAGGAGCAGAGATTTTGTTGTAACAGTGAACACCAAGGCCACCTAACCACATATCCCACGGGTCACAGGCACTACTGCTCAGGTACCCCATTTCCAGCCTTTACACCCTGTGCAGATTCCTCACAATTTAAAGAGCAGGCAGTGTGATTAACGCCACTAATCTGGCTGCATTTTGGATTTTGGCCGACTCTGACATGGGAGCTCTGGGAGTTTTGATTTCAATATAAGTATTGTTAAGTGTCACCATTTCATCACAGCCTTGAAATATTTGATGTTTTAAATTAAGTACCATCACTGGGAGATAAGTGATTATGCAGCAATCTGTTCTTTATTTCTTTTCTTATTTTAATTCAGTTCTAGCTGTCATAGTTGCAGAAAAAGGTTAAAGGCTTTTAACATTTTAAAAGGTGTCCTCATCCCTTTCCTGTATGAACAACATAAAATCCAAATAGTTACAATGAGGCTCCAACTTGTATCCTGGTTTATGACTACAGATGCTACTGCTTGTGATTTCTCCCTTTTCTTGTGTGTGCACATGGCCTTATTGATAGATCTCAGGGATATGCATAAGGGTTTTGCTTCTCCTTGTACACTATCTTATATACTGATTTTTTTAAACAGTGGTTGTGGAGTTTTCTTAAATAGTCTAAGTTCATTTAAAGTCCTAGAGTTATACTTTGCTTTGCAGCAATAATGCCAACAACACAGGTTTTGTTGCAAAGCCACCTTCCCAGGATGTTGGGAAGAGCAAAGCAAGCAGGGCAGTATCACTCACTGATGTAGCCCCAATGACATGAAAAAATATTAGGAGAAAAAAAAAAGGACTTCCACAGCAAGTGATATTCCTCTTGGAAGCACCAGAAATAGTCCCTTCATTCCACTTACTGATTTTCCACCACTGATGTGGTGGAAATAGGATGTTGGTGACAATGCCTGTAGCTGAGCATCTCCTACCAAACCAAGGCAGGGGCCCAAAGCATGTCACCAATGTGACAGGTAGCAAGGGACCCAAAACTGGCCTCCAGCCCTCCACTGCTTGGAGTAAATCCTGACCTGCTGGATGCATCCATGTATCTTTTGCCATAACACTTAATTTTCCAGCCCATAGGCAACTGACAGAGCAGATGTCATTAGGATGACTTAATGCATTAAGCTGCTATTTGTTTAATTCTGATGTGGAAAATGTGTCACACTAAACAGTTTAGTATGTTAATGTACCACCGCAGCAACCTACAGCAAACTTCTATAATTTTATTCTAGATATATTTGCTTACTGATTTTATTTAAAATCATAACTAAAACCTGTTTTCTTGCTTTCTACCTACATTAAGTGTACTCTTAATTTCACCTTTATTTTTTTCAAGCTGAATGAACAGAACTATTATCTCAAATAATTTAATGGCCTAGCATATTCTACTTACAATTCCTTTGCATTACAGGACATAAACCTGATGCGGCCTTGCAGAATTAGTTGCTCTGTTAGTAATTTGCAGCACAAGAGTTCATATATGAGGGGACTCCAGGGGGTTCAATGTTCAGGAATAACATGGAATCATAGAATGGTTTAGGTTGGAAAGGACTATAAGATTATCTAGTTCCAACCCCCTGCCATAGACAGGAACACCTCACACTAGCCCATGTCACCAAAGTCCCTGCCTAGCCTGACCAAAACCTGACCAAAGCTATACTTGGAACTGGTCTCTGAGTAATCTTATCAGTAAAAATTTCTGAAATCTAAAAATATTCTTATTTGAATCAAACTTTTACATAAAAAAATTCTTCAAGTTTTCAATTCTAATTAAGGGGCAACTTTTAATAACTACAGCATGAAGTTTTATTTCTTATATTAGTAAGTAGTTCCTTATGCTTCAGTGGAACTATACACACGATAGTGTATCTAGTCTTGAATTTGAAAATTGTTCATCTCAAAAACATGTCACAAATCAATTTTAGAATACCTTTCAAAGCATTATGACGAGCACTACGAATGAGGAATTCCAAGCTGTAACCATGAATAATGGCCATTTCAATCTAAAA
This sequence comes from Nestor notabilis, assembly GCF_000696875.1. Lineage (NCBI taxonomy): Eukaryota > Metazoa > Chordata > Aves > Psittaciformes > Psittacidae > Nestor > Nestor notabilis. Next base: position 12,293 of record NW_009909731.1, on the reverse strand, counting down.
GTACAATATAATGCCTGCTAAATTGAACTCTTTTGTGGATTTGCATTGGATGTTGTGGAGCCTATTAGCTTGACGAACTGTGAGCATGTATTAGTAAAATTAATCCTCTTGCACGTAGCTGCACTCCTTTGATAACTCAGCATCCCTAGCATTAGCACTTCTGGTTTCTTAAGACTGTATGGGCACACATAAGACAAATTTAATGTGCCAGCATCTTACCCTGATGCCCTGCCACAGCACATTTTGACAGGCATTCCCTATGGGGGCTGTAGGCTTCAGGGCTGGCTGCTGTTTCATCAGTGGCTTCATGTCAACAGCTCTGAAAATAACCCACTTGAATTTCTTAAAATAAACTACAATACAAAATATTAATTTTGGAGTACATATTTCAAAATCCAGCTTCGGAAACACACAATTCTGTGGTTTGAAGCCCAGCTAAAGCCAATTATTGCATGATATTGAGGATTTCCTGCAAAGAAATACCTTTAATACCTTTTTGCATTTTTCTTTACACCAGGCCCATTCAACTTGATGATGGTCATAAGAACACTCCTCACCAATAAGACTGCAACGGCCCATGTGCACAAGTGCAGGCACAACCCATTGTGAGCCCCCTCTGGAACAAAGGCCAAACATTGGAAAAAGGGTTCAGATAACGCAGAAGCTGAAATGAGTTTGTTCAGCAGTGCAGTTCCTCATAACCACCCTGTGATGGTCCCTGGTGGACACGCCCCAGTGTGAACGGTTCTCATTGCGCAAATGCTCCACGTATTAAATTATGCCAATGGTTACACTTGTCTGGAATGATGAAATGATCAAAACCTGTCCCTGCACAAGGCAGGGGGTTGGAAGAGACGATCTTCAGGGTCCCTTCCAACCCTACCCATTCAATGAATTTATGAATATAGGAACTCCCTGTACTTCTTCTCTACGGAGAGCATTAGGAGTCAATCAGTGTGGTGCACTTCAGTCAGATTTCTCTTAAGATGAACTTGGTTGTTTCAATGTCTTTGAATAGAAGCGCTATGCGTAGGTTGGAATAGGTCAACTTTATCTAGACAAATGTACCCAGTAAACAAGCTTGACTCAGCACAAGCCCTCAGGACTGAAATAATCTTCACCCCAATAACTGAGCTTTCAGCTCACCAGAGGATACAAAAGCTGACACGTGTTATTGGTCTAATATGGAAAGGACCACAAATATTTTCCAAATTACCTATTGGATTCATGTGATTGTGACTGATGAATGCTGCAGAAATTAAAGAACTGGAAAGTTACCTCCATCCCAGCTTAACTACCCAGCTGGGAAAGGGAGATGGGCGAGCAGAGAGAAAAGCAGGGGCTTTTCCATCTTTCTGCATGTATCTGTAACGCTGGTCTTTGGGGAAATACTAACATAAGCCTGACTCTAGAGGAAGAAGCTGCATGTGATCTCTTTGCATGTTACGTCACCTTCAAAGAGCTTTAAACAACTGGCAAGTGACAGTGGCAGCTGCTGGCAGGGGTCTGCAGGGACAGGCGTCACTGTGGGCTGCACAGATTCCTTGGTGGGGCTGCATGCTTGCTGCTTGGCTGCCAGTACATGCAGCCTCTTCCTACCATGTAAAAATAAAAACCCCAACGTTTTCCAGGGTTCGCTTCTTATGGAATTATATTTATGTGTGTGTTTTACATGTGCAGCCTTATCTGGTGGGTGACATCAGTTCCAATCTTGATTACTTTTTGGAATGAATTCTTCTCATGGATATGATCCAGAAACAAAAAGCAAGGAACGGGGAGTATTTAGGCTGCCTGAGGCATGGAGTTAACAGCAGGAAACTGGCTTTGTTGCATTTGGTTTTTACAAGCCCAGCTCTTCCCTCCCTCCTTCATTCGACAAACTAAGGGCCAGATATTTTACAAAACTTAGGAAAATGGCAGACAAATTAAGCTTTCATTTTCCTTTCTTACTTCTGTAGACAAAAGAACATGGCCACTCACATCAATGCCAAAAATAACCCAAAATGTATTAAGCCTTATGCACTCAAAATCGCAGTGACCTAATGGATGCAACATTTGATTCAGGCTTTCATATTCCACTTTCTTTTTCCTTTTGACTAATCCTACTGAAGTCACAAATCTCTTCTCAGTTCTCCTGTGGGTACAACCAAATTCCCTTCTCTTGTGAGAGCTTTGCAGTCAGTTGACCAAAAATGCTGTTAAAAAGCTTCATCTTTATAAAAACGCACAGTACCAACAGTACCATAATGAAATTTTGCCAAAGAGAAATCCCGACATTAGAGAACATAAACACAAAAAGTGATACATTCAACCAAAAAAAGAAAGGAGTTCCTGCAAAACATGGCAGAATTTTCCTAAAGAGATGATGTTATCTTTCAGCTTGGGACTAAAAATAGTATGGTTGTTTATACATACAAACAGTACAAAAAGTTGGAGACAGCATTTCCTCCCAAAAGTTTACAAACAACATAAAAGGCAGTCAGGTGAAATGGAGGGAATGTAACAGTAATTACCTTACTAATTATATTTTTTGTATTTAAAAGTTTTCCCATTTTTTATCACATTAATTTCTTTATGCTGTAAAACTTAGGATGCCTAAAGCATGCAACGAAAAGTCCAAATACATTGATCAAAAAAGAAAGAGTCTTTAACACTGACAGATGCAATGGTCATCTCTGAAGCATCAGAAATGATTTCTGCCTAGAGACAAAAAACACGTAGGGTGCCTTTTTTACAGGTAGGTACAACAGCTCTCTTGGATGTGTAGCTCAGTGTCCACCCAGAGTCCTTCCTCCCTCCCTCCTGCTCAAGTGCTATACATAGCTGTCAAGCTGAAATGCCAAAGAGCCTGTGACCAATATAGGTTGTTTGGTAACTGTTAATTCTTCATAGTACCATAATATCAACGCAGTGGAAATTCTTTCCATATCATTGTTTTTTTTCCATAGCACAACTACCATAATTTCCCTAGAAAATTGACGGGGGCTGCCTGTTATACTTCAGTCTTTTGTCTTCCAGCACAAGTCACAACCTGCCACCCAGATCCACAGCACGGAGCCACAGAGCAGGCTAAGAGTAGGCAGCTTGTTCTAACACATCAAGGTTTGCTATTTAACCACTGCTAAACCCTTTGAAACCTACACTGGATGCACAACTCCTTAAAATACATTCACCATTCACAGGTTCACTTACGAAAAATAGGTTCAATTAGAGAAAATAGAAAATAATTTTAATTAAAGAAAAATATATACAAACTGGTACAGCATTTTCTAAGTAGCAGAGTTATTACTACAGAAATGGACTATCAGGAGAAGTGATAGGTTCATTATAGAATCATAGAATCCTAGAATGGTTTGGGTTGGAAAAGGCCTTAAGATCATTTAGGTCCAACCCCCTGCCATGGGAAGGGATGCCTTCCACTGGACCAGGTTGCTCAAGGTCCTGTCCAACCTCGCCTTGAACACTGCCAAGGATGAAGCATTCACAACTTCCTTGAGGAACCTGTTCCAGTGCCTCACCACCCTCACGGTAAAGAATTATCTTTAATTGTCTTGAGGGAAGACAGCTCTGGTTCCGCAAACAACTCGGTATTGGGATACGTGACTGAAAACAACCAGTTGTACCAGAGAAGTAGTAGAAGATTAAGACACTTTGGCAATTGAATTTGACCCATAACCTAGATGTCATAAAAATAGTTTAAATAAATAACTAAAGATGAATTTTCTAACTGAAATTAGTGAGCTTTTGATGCCCGCAGTGCAAACAGCTTATACTGAAAGGTTCCATCACTTTATTAAATACATAATTACTGACCTTAGGAAACACGTATAAGATCAAAATTACCAGGACTGAAGATGGAATACCTCCTATATAATAAGAATGGAATACCTCCATTCTTATATATTCCCCAAAATATTAAGTACCTTCTTACTGAGAAAGGCTCTGAGAAGCTGCATTTTTCCAATTCATAACAGTACACGTAAAAATCAAGGAAGTATCCAACCAGCATTATGTCAGTTCCTGACAGCTCTAGCTTAACAGCCAGGCTGCTTCTGCCAGCTTAAATTTGCAGCTTGTGCTGTTTGCTGCTTTCTAAAATAGGTGTAACTATGGCACACTTCTAGATCTATGTAGATTTTATGTGCTTCAGAGACAAAATGCAGAAAGGCCAGACGAGCATTTCTTCACAGCTCACAGCATCACCCTAAAGTCAGTCTCATTTTCTTTACAGGACACTGGCCATGTCATTCCCACAGAAAATCAACCCTGACCTTGGAAAAAAGCTCAGACATATCATAAGCTCAAATTATAGAGCTATGAAAAGAAATGTGAAATGGGTGCCTATCACTTCAGCAGGTTTCCTGAAAACGTAGCATATCACTTAAATCCAGAAAGATTATTTAACCCAAAGCTTAGAAAAACAGGAGTTAAGGGTCCTTAGCACAACCTAGGTTTTATTCTTAGCTCAAATCCAATTAATAATATAGACGCAATCATATCTACAGTAGTCCAACTGGGAAGCTCTATTAAGATATTAAGCTCTATTAAGACACGCGTAGAAGTTTATTGTAAGGCTGGCTTTCTGCAGACAATGAAATTCAGGCCACACAACCAAAAATGAGCTAAAATTCAGCATCTGAGGTGATGCATCAGTTAGTACCACCTTGAAAAACATTTGAGACCAAGACAGTTACCAATAGCCACTGTTACCATTAGTTTCCAAGTCAGGACAATGGGCACAGCTGGACACAGGCTACTGAGCCACACAGACCTTTATTCTGAGCTGGTACAGACAGTGTTATGATCTGAAATAATGACAATATATGTGACATACAGCAAACTGAAACACAAAGGAGAGAAGCCTTAAAGAAGATGCTAGAAAAGCTCTGGTGTTCTCACAGCCGACAACATTAAGACAGCCTCCGAGATGCTTGTTATCTTAGTTGGGTACCACAAGAAGCCGTGGCTAGAATAAAAACGTTAAAATGTTAACATCTAATTCTGCACTAAGGCACATAAATAAATGTCCTGGTTTCAGAGTGACAAAACACTCTGCAGTTCACAGTGATTTCACCCGTGGGTGAGAGATGCTTAGCACTTCTCAGAGTCCCAGCGTGACTGGAGAAGCCAGATGTTCACACCAAACTCTGAGTCAAGGAGGGGCTCTTGCAGCTGCATATGCATAACCCACAGAAGTCTGCATCTTTAGGCAACTGTTCAGCAGACCTGTGGTACATAAATCCTGTTTCTCCACAGAGGTTGATGCGGGAGAGCTTACAAATGTTCACATACGAAGCTGACACTAGTTTTTTTCCACAGTTTTTGAGCTGTCAAAACAAGGCCAGGAAGAATGGTTGGTGAATGGCCTCACAGAACAATCAAGATTAATTGCAGTCATGCTTAAGGATGGCTTTGGATACCCACAGAGAAGTTTGGCCCAGATACCCCAGAGAAGTTTGGCCCAGCTCACAGCAAGTCAGTCTTCAAAGTTAGGTCAGGTTGTCAGGCATTTGGCAATCCAGTTTTGAAAATCTCTGAGGCTGGTGATTTCACAGACCCACTGGGCACCTTCCTCCAGGGTTCAGGTGCTCTCAGTGATTGTTCTTTTCCTTACAAACAGCAGGAATTTCCCTTGGTACACCTCCTAACTGCTGCCTCTTGCCCTTTTCTTATGCATCTGCGAGAGGAGCTTGGCTCCATCTTTCCTCTACACACCAATTAGAGGGTTGGAGACCACAATTCAACTCCCGTTGGCTTTATACTCTCTAGATGGAACAAAAGCAGACCTCTCTTTACATGACACACTGAAGTGATGCACACAGCAGCTCCTCTCACCACGCTCGCTGCATGAGCCCTGGTAGGATTTGGGGCTGGACTCTGTTGACAAAGTGGGTGGAAAGACTGTACCCAAATGTACACTATTGGTCACAGTGAGGTTCAAGATGGCACATAAACCAACGCTGCTCCCTTATCACCAGTATTTACCTACCACCTATGCTCAGGCACACTTCTGTCACTGCTCCAAAGCAGGGCTTTCTCTAGTCTGAGCAGCGCAGGAGGGGCTGAGCACACCAACGCTCAGACCACAAGCAGCAACCTTACAGTTGGCACTCTCTGAGCCCGATTTACAGCCAGGTTAACAGACAGCAGAACAGAGAGCATATGTGCGAGTCACAGGGGTGAGGTGTTGGAGTCACTGCCAGACACTCGCTACAACTCGCAGTACATACGCAGCCCCAGCTGTTCCTGATTGCCTTGTTTCCCAGTTACGAGATTTGGCTGCAAACCTTTTTCCATTCCTGTCATCAAGGGTAACAGTGGCAACACAGCCCGCTTACATGGTTCCCTTTGGTCTCTGTGCCCTACACAATACAACCTTTAAGATTAGACCTTCTGTATCTGTGTTGCATCTAAAATTGTAACCGAGTGATTGCTTTAATGCTGCTGGTATTGTGAAGACAAAAGAAACACCGGAGCAATGCAAACTCTGCAAGACTCCATAAAGCCAAACTTGTCAGCTGAACGCTACCAAAAATCCTCAGCAGTCTGTTACAACATAAAGAACAGAAATACCTGTTTGACTTGCAGGTCCCAACTAAGTTTGTAACACTGAGAACATGAGGAAGAAAAGAAAGGTAAAGAATTTGTAAACAGAGCAAAGTAAACAAAAGTAGCCAAGACTAAAATAAAAAGGAAACAGTAAAGAGTCTCTCCCATGAATTCTAGAGCATTAGCATAAATTTAAACTGCAGTACTTGCAGCAATCTGGGATTTATAAATGTACATCAATAAACTCTCTTGACAGAGGTAAAAATAAGTCAAGAAAAAAACCAAAGCAGTTAGCGATCGAGAACTCTCCAAATTAATCTCTGCATATAAAGCTGCCTTGTCATTTAGTCCCCCTTAGCATTGCTCAGTAGAGAAGATCCCAGTACATATTTAGACATCAACCAGTAAACCACCTTATGTATTATTCTGAAATTCCCTTCTATACATGAAACCTCAAGTCCCCTGTGAGGGGAAGGAGGTATATGACCTATTTTCTAAAGTGACAAAAGCTCTTGCATGACACTCTTGAGCAGAACAGGTTCCGTGGCTTCTTCTTCATATGGTATGCATCAAACCAACACCTGCTTCACTGAGGATTTCACAATATGAACAATGTCACAGGGATTCAATTTTACTTTGTCATCCTCTGAAACAGACTTAAACAGGGAAGTTCAGGTTAGATATAAGGAAGAAGTTCTTTACAGTGAGGGTGGTGAGGCACTGGAACAGGTTGCCCAAAGAAGTTACAAACACTTCATCTCTGGCAGTGTTCAAGGCCAGGTTGGACAGAGCCTTGGGAGACACGGTCTATTGTGAGGTGCTCCTGCCCATGGCAGAGGGGTTGGAACTAGATGATCTTGAGGTCCTTTCCAACCCAAACCATTCTATGAACACAACAACTGTATGCTCAGTGCTCCACATCTATACTATATCCAGTTATTTCCCTCGATAAACCAGTACCAGAGAGTGCCCCATGCTAGAAAAGAAATGACAGAAAAATAACGTGAAAACTTCCAAGGAACTGGCCACTGCATTTGTGAGTAGCTACTATACACTAACAACCAAGATATCACACTAGTATTAGTAGAAAAAAATGCATGTTACAAGAACATTAAATATTACTAGTGATTTCTTACAATTCAGGAATGTTTATTTTTTATGGCCAATTGCATTTAGATTTTGTTTTCCTTCAACTACAGATCAAGCAACTTGCCCAATGAAGCAGGAGAATTTCCAAAACAGTTATTGATCAATTTGACTAACACCAGTAGAAGAATTACTTGCTTTTACAGAGAAAGGGAGAAAAAAATGGCTCCTAAAGCAGGCAGAAATATTCACTGAACCGAGTTTATATTCCTCTCACATTCCTTTTCCAAAATGGAAAAATAAATAATTGTGCTTCATGCAAAACAATGTTCCATCTAGATTTCAGAGTATGAATATCAACTAACAAGCTGTGAATAAAACATCCCAACATTTCAGATGATAGTTAAGGACCTTGACGCATTGCTAATGGATCTTGACATGGGGAATAATCTAAATTCAGAAATATTTTCCTTCAGGTTATATTTAAGGATGCAGACAGTGAGCCAGCAAATTGTCCAGTAATCTCAAGGGCCCATCCACTGCCCTGCACCTGACACCAGGCTTGTGCAGAGACACAGCTCTGCTGGCTCTCTCATCCAGGCACTTCGCGAGCTCTGCTTTGTAAAGCCCCTGAGCAGCACAGCCCATTTCCACACAAATATGTTTAATTCATTATTGTGAGTGCTGGATGCTCAGTTTGAGAGCCCAAGGTCCAAAGGTGAGTTAATAGCACCAGCAATCCCCTAGCAGGACTGCAAAATGCAGCAGTGAGCTTAAAAGTTAACAACAGGCAAGAGAGATGCGATTCCATTGCTAAAAGCCTGAATATGTGTCGTGTGGAGTGGGGATGATTCATCAAATTAGGCAAAACTAAAATCAGGGTTTCCTCACTTCTCCTTGAATGCTGGCCAGCCCATTGCATAGAGGGGCAAGAAAGGGAAAAGTTGGCCTCAGTAGCCACGCTTTGAATAATTTTTCAATTTCTTTATATTTCTTAGCCCTCCCTGTTTTTAGAACAAAGTTGGTTATTGGGCATTAAGTACATAAGCCAGTAATGTCCCGAGAAGCAAAATGAAAGTACACTGACTTCATCATATTGCTATAGCAGTCAGATGTGTAAAGACACCAGCCACAAAGGATGCTTGTCACTGTACAGATGCTGCACTGAAAACAAGCAAGCTGGCAAGAAATAGACCTCACTATCTAGCTATTAAGCCAAATATCTGTTCTATTAAAGCAGAACCAGCTACCTTTCCAGGTGTTAACTGCAGCGCTGGGACAGCACATGAAGGCCTGTGGCAGCCAGGATGTCCTGCAGTCCCGAGTTACCAGCTGATGTACCATCACCTATTTCTTCTGACCTATTTCATCCTCTCATAACTGTGCTGTACATTCTTACAATCCAAGAACATGATGCCATTTAACAGATGTCATACACTGAGCTATAATCTTTTTCTAAAGAGCTGTAAAGAAAAATCTTCAACCAAAATCTCTTAAATAATCCTAAAACATGGCTTCCTTCAGAGGAAGAAAATACCATCAGGGAAACATGGCTAAAATGGCAATGAAGTAGTTCTACTTCTGTTTAATTACAAAACTTGGAGGATTGCACATTATAATCTGCACATGTTCATTAGCTGGAGAAATCCAAAGCACATTGAGCCGTTGCTGTTCCTATCTAGTCAATGTTCTCTTCTTCTAGTGTTCAAAATGAAGGGCTGAAAGTAAAACACTGTAACTAACTGCATATATACTACAGTCTAAAACAGTCGTACTATTGTCTCCAGAGATTATTCCTATCAGCATAACTGTATGTGAACACTGAAAAGGAATTAAGCAGATCCCAAGCAGAGCAGGACCCTGTGTGACCAACCAGCATAACCTCTTTTGTAACCAGAATCACTGTGTTCCTGCTCTGGTTGGGTTGTGACACTCCATTAGCTGTTCTCTGATCCATGCCATCAAATTCTCCCTTTAATATAATAGTTTAAAGACTAAATAGCCATGTGAATTTGTGTCATGACATTTAATTTAATCTAAGATAATTCACCTACTACGTAATTAGCACCAACTTACCCTATTTCTGGGAATTGAAGGAAACCTCATTTTATCAATATCAGACTTTTAACTTACTTTATTCTTCTTGCTATGACTTAAAGATGACAAAGAACCAAAATATTAGACTGATAACCATGTTATAAACACAAAAATACATTTAGAATCCTGAAAGCACAGCCATGCCATGTAAATCTCTGAAGTATAAAAAAGCAGTGAACAGGCTCTTTCTTAGAAACAGTTTCAGCTGAGATCAATGGTAAGTATATGGAAGGCAGCTGAGGAAAATCACACGCAGAAAAATCTGATCACAACACAGAATCACAGAATGGTTTGGGTTGGAAGGGACCTTAAAGATCATGCAGTTCCAACCCCCTGCCATGGGCAGGGACACCTCCCACTAGACCAGGTTGCTCAAAGCCCCATCCAACCTGGCCTTGAGCACTGACAGGGATGGGGCTTTCACAACTTCCTTGAGCAACCTGTTCCAGTGCCTCACCACCCTCATGGTAAAGAATTTCTTCCTTATATCTAACCTAAAACGTCCCCTGTTTCAGTTTGAACCCATTACCCCTTGTCCTATCGCTACAGTAATAATGCATTTGAGCTGCGTTCTACTATGCCACATGATTGTATGCTTTCTAGATTTAAAATGACAGCATGGGTCTGCAACCTATTAATGCAGAATAATGGTTCAATGTACTACTGAGCCAGTTGAAATTGTATTACCTGTATCTATATATGACAAACAAATTATATTTACCAAATATAAGCATTTCTATATCTAATGCTAAATCTTACGGTTAAAACAGCAAGGCAGCATTGCAGGGTATCCTGAAACCCTCTTGACACAGATACCTAATGATGTGTTGCATCAGCAGAAGAGGGGACACAGACTGAGCAAAGGTTTCTGGAGCAACAAGCACAGACCCACAACATTTTACTCCATCTGCAGATTAACAGGAAGAGCGAGTATTTCTCCTGGATTACCAAACACTGCAGCAATCCCTTGAACCTTGTGTGGGGCTGATTTTAAGACCACATTGCACTCATTTTTGTTGCAGGACATCTTGCTGTTACAGTAAACACCAAACTTGGAATTACAGCCTTTCCATAGTAATTTTGGTATAAATCTTTTGGAAACAGTGATTCCAGTCAAATTGTGGCATTGAATTTGCTGTACAATACTTTCCTCATTGATGTTAATGGAAAATTTCCGTTGATTTTGCAGAGTAGATGCAGGATCCTCACATTAAATTTACCATTAAAATCAACTGCAAATCATTTTACATGTCCACATGGACATACAAAATCAAAATTTGGGAACATCAAAGCTGAACCTATACTTAAATCCAATACTCCCCAAAGTGCCGGTTATTCTTTCAAATGAGAGCTCAGAACTCTCAGGGTTTTTTCCACTCTCTTTTCCCAGGATGTTATTTTTATCTTGGCACTGTTCATTTTTGCTATTTCATTTACACCATGTTTGGTGCAATTACAGAGATAGAATTGTGTCAAGTTTCCTCTGCACTAGACTGTTATGCACTAACTCTACTACGGGGTTTATAACTTTACTATCTATTTGATTGGCTTTTTAAATAATAGAGATACAACTTTGGACTTTAATATTCCCTCTACCAGCCTCAGTTCTACCACTACAAAATTTAAATGTTTCACAGTATTTCATACTCTTCAGTTCCAAATTACAGATGGGTAACAGAGGGTAGGATTCTGTGCAGGACTTTAATCATCTCCATTGCAGATGTATGTCACCATCTGCGTTAACCATCTCTATTCTTTTCAGTGACAGAGAAAAGACCCAGGATTTCCAGCACATGATTCAATCCACCCTGCAACACAAGCTTACTCTGCTCTTGCCTGCACCCATGGGCACCTGCCTTGGCCTGGACACTTCCCCAGGGAGAACATTCATTTACAGACCCTGTGAGAAGGTGGATGATGAGCACACACGGAACCATCTACACCTTCAGCAGACCTGACAAAATGCCAAACTAGGTTCTTAGCTGAGGTCTCTGGCAGGTGCCCGACCCCAGGTCTCACACTGCTCTAACAGGGAGCTCGTTTTCCTCGTTGTTTGTGCTAGGCTCTCCTTTGGCTCGCTGCGAGGATGTGAAATGATTAAGCATGTTGACATACAGAGCCACCACGTAATTGTAGCTATTCAGTGTGCCCCTGTTGTTCTGGCAGAGGGTATATTTAGCAGCTGCAGTTACCCTCAGAAACGAAATACACAATCAACTCCCAAAGCTTTCCTCTTTCCCCTAGGCACAACCCTGTATTTGCCTTAAGGACTGTAATATTTTGCCATCAGCTGTCCCCTGAAGTAACCCCCCCCCGCTGCCACACCACGCAGATGAACGCCGAACCGCCAGAAAACACAATTCCAAGTCAGTTCTCAAATTCTACATGTATCACAGGATAAATTACTTCTGTATCACCCTGGGCAACTGGATCCCTCCGGGTGTCAAATCCCGCCTAGGGCTCCATGAAACCTCCGCGATTTTCACCTTCTCTATCATCAGCAGCAGAGGCCGAGCTTTAAACCCAAATCCCCCCGCCTGAAAAGCCCCGTCGCTCCCACC
>NW_009909730.1:67831-99912 GCF_000696875.1 Nestor notabilis | reverse complement strand
TATATATATATTCCCTTGTGTGCAAGCTCTTACGTTTCTGAATTGCAGTTCCAAATGATAATGACGGTTTTGGAAGTAAGCGGTTTCCCTCAAGATACAGTTTCCAGTTCTTGCCCAGCTCTAGATTTGCAGGATGTCTGTGGGTGAAAGTGAGAATTAGGAGCTGAGAGAGAAGTTTCTGAGAAGTAGGTTTTCTCGGGAGGACCATATTGGACTGACTGAGGTGTAGACAAAGACTTCAGCAATAAGTGTATTTTTGCATGATACAAGATGCTTATAAACTCAATGAGATCTTAACTAAGTGAAGCCTTTTCTCTGAAGGGACAAAATGTTCCTCTGCATTCCTCCCACTTTGTAAAGCAAAACAGTTCAGCTCCTCATCAAACACTGGATTCAGGTTTCTATGTTTCATGCATTCACAGGCCACTCAAAACCAATTTCACTCCCTTCCACAGTTCTCATTAACTTTGGTGATGTGAGGGTGTGTCCTTGCTCCGTGGTGTCGCTTCTTGTCCTGCCTGAACGTCACTTACTTAAGCACAAATATGTAACTGTTGTCAGAATAATAAACATCATAGCTGCTATTCTGAGCTGATTCCTGGCCAGCTGTTTCCTGCATGTCAGGGAACGAGGATGAAGAACCACCTTTTTGCTTACAGTGGGTAAAAATTTGCTATGTTGCAAAAAGAAATACGACACAGTCCTTCAAAACTGAACATTTGCCTGGATTGCTGTATCATAATATTAGTTAATGCATATGTATAGCATACCTGCAATGGAAAATGATTATGTCGTAGTTGGAAAATGCTTGTTTTTTCAGTTGGTATTTACATATAAATCTGAATGTCTCTCCCACCCTGAGAGCAGCACTGTGTTGTCATTGGGCATATCACTACGTCCTTTTTCTTATACTCTGTGAGCAAAGACAATACCTGCAGTTCATCAGAAAGAGATGCTTATATCTGCTTGGGCTGCACCGAGTCCAGGGTTGTGTGCAATTAAACTGCTTGCAACATCAACACCAGCAAGCTCAGTGCTGGGGTCCCCTGAGTGACATGAAACATCCTAGCTCTGGTCAGGTGAGCAGTGATACACTTAATGAAGTGTACTTGGCCAAACCTATGCTGAGAACCTGGGTTTTTTAGGTTTTATTCTTAATAAAAGGGTATGTTTCAGCTAAGCCAGACCCATTATTCGTTTTGTGGGGTTGAAGAAATGTGTTCATCGTACAACACTTGATAACAGGGCTCATGTGGTATTTTCTATCCAGGACTGCAAACTAATACAGCCATGGCAGCTTTTCACTCGCAGAGGTGACAACCAAGGAAAGCTGCCGTTGCCCAGGATTTCATGACAGTTAAAAATAAGGTCCTTTAAAACAAGAAAGGGTGGGGGAGAAAAAGAAACCCCGTTGGTCTGCCAGGAGAAAGTTTCCTTTGTGTGCAGTGCATTTCCTCAGCGCAATGCAGGCTTGCTCTGCAGTTACCAGAGCTGTGCTCATGGTTCTGGAAGAGAGTCCTCTACACTTGGCACGAATCCTTTCCTCTCCTCTCGCTCTTTTGCTTGGCAATGGTGGAATTTTTCTAAGTCCATAAAACTTGGTCCAGGAATCTCTCCCCCGCCCCAGTTTTGTCTCTGTGCATCATATTAACATTTTTTAAAAGGCACTGTGAAGCAAGAAAGCATTTGCTTTAGAATGCCATCCTATGTGGCATTGCTAACAAAGAGTGTAGTGTAAGCTGAAGATTTCTTTAAGAATAAAAATAGATTTCTCTGTAGGACATTCTGGGAAGGGAAGATACATAAGGTTTGGATTTCTTTTCTTTTTTTTTTAAAAGAAATCTTAGTCTGTGCTTCTGATGACTGTGAAAGAAGCATGAAGTAAATGTCTCTGTTTTTAGCCAAAACCTTTTTTGGTGCAAACTGCACATATGGTGTCAAAGACATATCCCCTGAGTAAGTGCTGCTTTCCTCAACTTACAGAGCAAAATGAAGGGGAAAAGCAGGCGGTGCAGAAGGAGAGTCTGTAGGCCATGTAGCAACAAGGGCAGTTTCAATGGAGTTTATTTCTCACAAGCATAAGCATGGGTATATCCTGCTATTAGACAGGAAACTGCTATTTTTCTATATAGTCATTTCTGTTGCTGGTTCTGGTGCATTAATCTAGTGGTGGTTCACAAGGGAGTAAGAAGATACGTTCATCTTACACGATGCGATCTCAAGCTCAGTGGGTGCCTTCCAAGTCTTGGGGTTTAACTCAGTGAAGCTGAGCATTTCAGCTTTGCCTAAATTAAGCATAATTAGCCTAAACCCCCCCATAACCGTAAAATCAACCATAATGAACAACTCGGAGTGTATGACTAGATGGCTCCCAGTGCATGATTTCTGCATCCGTAGCTTGCACCCAGAACACGCTTTCTCAGGGTCGGCTTTGTCAGCAGCCACTCATGGGAGCGAACATTCACCCCAACACTCGTGGTTCCTTTTCCATCAGAGTTTGGGAGTGAACATTCCTCCATGTAGTGTGGAAGTCTGTAGGAAGCAGGTAGGAAAGAGCTGAGGAGAATACAGTTACCTGCTCAAAGAAATACCACCACGCGTGTTGCCAGCATTTGTTCGGTGTGCATTGCTGGGTTCCTCAGCACCGGTTCAAAACTAGCTTCTTGTGTAAAAGGACAGGTTTGTGTTTTACACTCAGAACAACAGCTGAACCCTGCAGTACCAGTGTTTGTTTCCCCGTGGCTCACCTCAAGTCACCGAAACGCAGAAGGGCACATTTCAGCCAGAAGACAAAAGCTCCCGCAGAGAAGCAGCCCTTTCCTGATGACACTGGCTGCCTGGAGGATGGCAGGGGTGAGCGGGAGGTTCTGCTGGCTCCCCGGGGCTGGCTGCAGACACCTCGGCAGGGCTTAGCTGGTTTCCTGCCGCTGCTGGCCTGAGTGACAATCTGGCAGGGCACTGGGGTGCAGCAGCAGAGCCGCAATCTGTTCCCTTCCCCGGCCCCCCCTGCCTGGGGCAACCTCGTTTCTTCTCAGGCAGTGCTGCTGCTCCCTCCCTCCCCTTTATCTGCATGTGCGAGTGCGTGCGCATCTCCCTGCAGCAGCAGCAGCACCAGCGCTGTAAGGCACCAGCGTTTGCTCCATCTGGCTCCTGCACTTGCCCTCTGTGGCAGTGGGAATCCGGGATGGATTTAAAACACAAAACAAGCAGCCATCTCTTTTCAGTCCTGTTGCCTGACACGTGGGTGGCACTGGGGTCACCATGGTGGCTCCTTCCCTCTGAGACACGCTTGGGGATGCGGCACTGCACCGGAGATTGCCAGAGCGAAGTGTTCCGTGGCCAGGCTTCCTGCACCGCGCAGTGTTCAGCGTCCTCTGAGCCCCTGCCGCGGGGTCGAGCCTCGAGCTGTGCTGGTGCTCAGCTGTTGTCACAAAATGCCAGTTTGCCAAAATTGAAACGCTTTGCAGAAGTACGGTCCAGCCCTTGGTCAGCAAGGGGGGTTCCAGCTTCAGAGGGCAGTGGAAGGGGACTGATGAGGTTACAGCTGGGCAGGTAAAAGGGCGAGAGACCAGAGCGGCTGCTAACAGGAGACCACGTCCCTTGGTGAGACACTGGCACAGGGTGCCCAGAGAAGCTGTGGCTGCCCCATCCCTGGCAGTGTTCAAGGGCAGGTTGGACACAGGGGCTTGGAGCAACCTGCTCTAGTGGAAGGTGTCCCTGCCTGGGGCAGGGGGTTGGAACTAGATGAGCTTTGAGGTTCCTTCCGAGCCAAACCATTCTGTTATTCTATGCTTCACCTTGCAGTAGCCAGCGTGTGATGTTTCACAGGTGTGGGAGTGTTTCTTTCTAATCCCTTTTCTGCCTGATTTTCAGTAGGCTCTGGGCATATTCAGACTGAAGACACAGGTATGGGAGACACTTTCTGGTTTGTTCACAAATATTTTTGAAAGGTGTCTGGTTTTTTCTACATCACAGTAAAAAAATACTGAGGACTTTTGTACTCCACAACTCTTTGTACATCATTTCCTTGTCAGCTTGTCTATACTCTAATAGTAAATATGGCCATTCATACAATAGATATTATGAAGAAAGATACAGCAGTGAGCAGCTAAACCCCATGATAAATAATCAGGAAACAAATATCATCAGTTAAACACCTGAACATTGGTCAAACAACTGAACATTTTTGGAGTGCAGGTTTCACCACTGACGCTGACGTAAGAAATGACTGGCTGGTGCCCTGTTCTTTGATTAGGTATTATGCTGAGATTACATTTCCTAATCTAATTTTTATCACTGAAGAGCATTTGGGTTTCAGAGGGTAATTGGAAGAAAATAATTTGGATTTCTTAGCCCTGAGACTATTACCTTCCATTGCTGCTTGATTTCACTGTGATCCAAGCCCTTTGTGTAACACCATTTTTAGAGTTAAATTATTCAGGAGTGTGCCTGGATTAGACTGCAAAACTGCATTGTGCTACTCATTAGGTAATTAATAATTGAAATTTCTGTCTTCTTAATATTTTCTGAAATGCATTGCAAAGCTAAAATATAATTAATACGTTCACAGTCAGCCCTGTCATCTTCTTTCATGCAAGTCATCAGGAGTATAGCGACACTTCCATTTTAATGACATATCCAGGGAAAAAATAGGCTTATAACATTCCAAAAGGACAGACTCTGCAGGTATTAAATGGCCAAGATAATTGGTTAGTGCCATTTTACAGGTTGTATTATGCAGGAGAGAAAGTCTGCATTCGAATGGGATTTCCAATCAGAGAGAGAAGGCGACTACTGAGAAAAATACATGTAACACAGAAACCTGTGTATGAGAGGATAAAACCTTTTTAGGTCATCTGGCCTGTCTGTGACATTAGGATAGGTCTCTGCTCCACCTCTTTTAGTGCATTTCCTGGTACACCTCAGGTGTTTCTAGTGAGAAACCTAAAATACTCTCCCAGGGAATTTATCTCACAACATACTAGACACCTGGGCTGCGTTTCTGTCTTGTCTTCCATTCAGTGTACTGAAGAAAAAGGGAGGTATGCTCCTGGAGATGTAGATAGTGTTTGAATTGGTGGGCTTCCTCAGAAATAATGTATGCTTTCACTGAAACTGTGGACCAAAGCCTATAAAGCTATGTAAGACTATGTTCTTGCTGTGTGCTTCCTCTGTCAAAGCCTGCTGATGGTCAGTGCATAGTGAAGGCTTGGAAAAAAGCCATGAGCAATAATGGAAAAGGAATATGATCCATATGTGATAATTCCTAAAGATACTTGAGAGGGTTTTGTTGTTGCGTGCTGTTGATGCTAGGTTTCAGGGAATAAAGTTTCAGCTCCAGGTTTTGCTGTAGGATTTGCATGCACCCTTGGAGCACAGGGACATTGTTGGAGTATGTAAGGGAGTTTAACATTCCCACAAGAATGACCTCACTTTTCTGTGCCATAAACTGAAAAGGAAAAACTGCTAGTTTCAAATGTTCTAGGCCAAGAAAAGATATATTCATGGTAACAGTGAATGCAGCTGGCTCTGAAAATAATTGGCACTGAATTCGGTCCTTGCTTTCTGCCATCCCAGTGGAGTTCAGGCAGCTGAGGCCAGACCACAGGTCAGGAATTATCTGTGTGGCTTGAAAATGGCAATGCTGTTCTGTCAGAGGCTGTATGAGAAACCAGACACGAGCACCCTGTCCAGGGCTCCAGTCCACTTTTTACTAAATAAGTTCCATGTAGAGTAGTTATATGTCTGCCCTGGAAATAAAATGACAGTTGACCTAAAGTGTCAGAAATCCTCCTTCAAGTGGCTCAGAAACTGCTTTTACCCTGTATCACTTCAAATACCACCTAAATGGCAAAGAAAGTCTATAACTAGACTCAGATAAACTCACTTGACCAGCCTGTGTGTGCATCTTCCCAGTAACCGAGGCCACCTTGCCAGATGAATATGCAACAGAAGCCTTCGCCTTATTTAATAGCTCATTAAATAAATCCCATGTTCTTTTACCAGCTCCTTAGGTGATTTCAAGAAACCTGCTGCCATGACCACACCTTTGGCATTCCAACAGATCCTGCACAGAGGCAATGAGTAGTGACCTCCCAGCTATCTTGCAGCCCAGTCTTGAGCCTCGTTACACAGCACGCAACACACCGCTTATCTCACCATCTTATTCCCCAGCTTGTTTTCCATGAGGCTTTCTTCAGTAAAGTACCTGGGAAAATCATTACCCAGGTAATGTACCAATAAAAGGCAAACCCAACCTTGACCACTTTGAACTTCATCAGTTCTTATTCACTTTTTCATCTTCTTGTCTAGCAACATGCTTCAGGTTTTGACCTGTGGTTCGTCATGTCTCACCCCATTTGACATACCTGCTAGGGCTAAGAGTGAAATGGGACATGCTTTGTTCTACAAAGAACCAAGCTGAGTGTTGCATCTGATGGCCCATTTGGTTTAGCTGCCAGATGTTTTAGGAGAGGACGTTGGTAACAATTATGGCCAGTTCCTTCATTTAGTGCATGGATGGGTGGGCAAAGGTGACTGAGTGAGCTGTGCTTCTCAAGTCATTGCTTCTCACCTGATGTGGTAAACAGGCTCGTTCAGTTACTGACCAGTTGCAGAGTAAAACTGGTCTCTTAAGTTGATTGCATATATGCTTTTCATCTGAGCTGTGAAACAGGATGCCTTGTCTCTTGGTGTGGTTCACAGCATACTTGTTATTGTGGTTTATGTGTCTCAGCTGGTAAGCAAGGGCTCAACTACTTTCATTTGTATGCAGGATCTTCGTCCTTCCACAGGAAAACTCTGCTCTCTCCTAGCTGCAGGTAAGAGGGTTTTTTATGTTGTGCTATTTCTTTTGGACTAGTGGAAGAAATACATTTGTATATATGCGCATGTATATACATGCATACATTCATTCACATTTAAATGTGTGTGTATGAGGAGTGGTAAGAGAATGCAGTGTATTGAAGAATCGCATGGTGGGTCAGGGGCCAGAATACTGTGTTTGCTGGGTGCACTTCTCTGAGTGTCCCTTGACTAATCATTCATACTGCTTTTGTCTGTGTGTGAAGAAAATCCTTGTTCTCCAGAGTCTGACGGATGTATGGAAATTTGGCTCTTTTATCTGTAGAAGACATAATGTAGAGACAGTAGCAAAGCAGGGATCATTCCCAGGCTTTTTGAATAGGTGTGGCATTGGAGCTGTGACAGGTTAGAATATGAGCTTGGCATGATGGATAAGAAGTTCTTATTTCCTCCCTCAGCTACTGAACTTCTTACAGCTACTTAGTCCTTAAAGAGAAAGGCAGTTTCCAAAACAGTTAATTCCTTGGTTTGTTCTTGCCAGCAAAAGATACTGGGGACAAATTTGCTAAAGACATTTAAAGTGGTAAATACACTTTTAAAGACAGTGGAACAATGATAAATGATGGCATGTTGGGCACCTGTGTGGGATTAGGATGCATGATTGCACAGATCCGGAGAGCAGAGCTCCCATGCCTGCTTGTGCAGGTAGGAATGATGTTTGACAAGGGCACAGGATGATGTTAGTGTTGCAGCATTATCAAGTACAGCTTGAACATACTTGGCAATATCCCATGACCTTCTCTCCTAGTCCAGATTCTCCCATGATAGCAGAACTGTCTATACCTTCATTTTTCCTGATGGTTTCTAAAGTTTCTGGACAGAGAATATCAGTGAAGATGGCTAAAGAAAGGAATAAAATAAATGATTGGTGAGCCCTGAATCACAGACAGGAAGTTTCATTCTCCTTTTCTACTCCTATGTGGGTCACTTCAACAGGAGCCATGGGGACTTCAGCTTAAATCCCCTCTTAAATGGTGAAAACGTAAAGCTGATTTCCCATTGACTGGCATATTGGGCTGTCACACCAGGATAAAGCAGTGGGAAAGGTGTGGCATTCTGATTTGGTACGTGTTTTATTTCATTTCTGCTGGTTTTAATGAAATTATATAAAGTTTGGGACTGTGAAGAGCTGGAAACCGTGTGTGTGACCATGCCCGTGACTGCCTGCTGCTGTGCACAGTAGGAACACTTCCAAAAGTCCCCATGTCTAACCTCATTCACTGTGAATGAAGTTCAGTCAGCAGCAGAAGTCTGCTTAGCAAACTGGAGGTTCACATGTGGATAGGGAAATAGAAATACTGAGAACAAACTCTGAAATCAAGAAAAAAGACCATTAGCTATTGCATGTTGTCACTAATTGCCTAGTAAGATAAAAATGTTAAAATACCAGAAAATTAAAAGTGATAAGTGCGGTCCTGGTGTGCCAAGCTAACAGAGGGTGGACAGAAACAATAAGGTTTTTGAGCTTCCACAGAGCTGAAATCTCCAGAGACCACAAGTAGGAGACTATCTGGTCCAATGTGTGCATCTATATGCATTTTAAAACACCTGGAGGGAGGCAACTGCTGTAGAAGTGAGAGCTGCAGGAGCTGGGAAGTCGGCACCTGACAGACAAATTCACTGATTGCCCATGGGGGGGTTTGTAGCTGTTGTTGTTCTTGTTTATTTTATTCATTTATTTAAAAGTCAACAAAGAAAGTGCTTTATTTAGCTTGTTTCTCTAGTCTTTGCCTAGGAAAAACCACCAGTGGATTTCCAACATAGGAAGCAGGGGAGCTCTTGGTAAAAAAGGCTGTATGTTGCTATATGTATCCTCACAGCACTCTGTGATAAAGATAGTCCGAGGAGATCAAATGAGAGTTTTACAAAAATAGCTTCTGCACTCCTTGAATTCCTGTGCTAGATTCTGACACCCTTGTCATAAAGAGCCCCGCTGTAACCTCTGGGACTGTTGATGCAGCAGTCTGAGATTCTCAACACGAAGAGAAGAAGGACAGAAAAATGCAGCCTTTTTTTTTTTGCCCTGATTAGCTATAAAACATCTCCTTATTTTGTAGGATAACAGCAGGATAGTATCTATTCTTTAAATTCCTCCTTTTCTTTCCCCTCAGATCCGATATTGTTTCTGTTGTTAATTCAAACCTTTGTAGGGATTTATGGACACTCAGAAATTCAACAAAAACCTGGGATTCAGATAGCTGGGGAGAATGCAAATCCTGGAAAGCCTAGGAATACATGGGTGAGCCACATAGAAGGGAAATAGGTGCTTTAAAGAGTATTTCTGTCTATATGTGTGCCATGCGGCATGATTTTCAGTAGGTGCATGGGGCAATGTGTGAAGAAATGGGCTTTTTGGTTCAGCTTCAGCCCAGACCAGTGATTGCTGCTGTTCTGATAGCAGCTAAGTGGTCAGTGGGAAATGACTTTGAGGTCTTATTCCAGGCTTATGAGTAGCTGTTCATTACCTGAAAGCACTAATGAGTAGAGCAAAGAATGAAGTAGTCAAGGGAACTGTGGCAGCAGAACCTCCTTCCAATCTGTTTCACAGCTAAGGTGGACAAGCAGGGTCAGAGGAAGTGTAGAAACTGAGTGGACGAGTGCTACAGCTCTTGTGTGGGGAATGGGTGAGCTGACCATTCGGTACATCTCACAGGCATCGAAATCGTGGGGTGGTGAGAGGCACCTCCAGGGTGGCAGCAGCAGTGGCTGGTGCCCCCCCTGCTCCCCCCCCCACGAAAACTGATGAAATCCTGGCCGAGCTGTCTGTGTCTGGTGCCTGTATCCTTTCCTACAGGGACTTGTTTGTGTTGCTTACATCATGTGCTGGATTTAGAAGACCTCCAGCATTACCATGGCAACAGTTTCTGCTTAAGTATAGGTGAGACTGTAAGTTAATTTTAAATAAGGTGAAATGAAGGAGGGGGTGAAAAAAAGCTCTCGCAAAGCGTCTGGAGCCGCGCAGATCTGTATAATCAGTCTTGTAAGAAAGCTTCTACAGTTAATTCTGCATCCCCAAGGTTCCATCCTCCTCCTAACAGAAAAGACATTCAGGGCCTGTTTCATTGGGCTGTCGCTGCTTGTGGTGGTGGCAGACCTGGGAAGCCTTCATCTCCATGTCCTCTCTCTGTGCCTCATGTATGCGTTGCCAAACGCTCTGCATGCAGTGGGGTCAGAAGATTAATAAGACCTAGAAACAGCACATCTAGTTGGATGCTCTGAGGCTTCATGAAGTGTGGGATTAATGCAGTTTTGCTGCTGCTGGTGGTTTTTAGCAGCAAAGGCCAATGTGCTGTCCTTTATACTGGGGCCTGAACTCTGCATTCAGCGATATGCTTAAAACCTGAAGCCTATATATAAAAATATAATGCATGTATACATATATGCCTATGGATAGAAAATACACAATAAATACGCATACATATGTTCTATCATGGGAAGCTAACAAAAGAAAAACCCCCACAGTCTCCCAAACAGAAATGTTCTTTTTGTAATAAAATGATCTGGAGAAGAAAAAGAAATCTGTGTTTGATAAAGCACCAGTATGAGGAGTGCTGCTCACAAAAGGATTATAGGATTGCCCCTTTTTGCTTTTTACCAGCCCAATTGGAGCACTCTTCCTCCCTCAGCTCCATAATTGGCACTTATCACCATTGTGTGTGTGTCTAGGCCATTAAATGAATATCAAGGTAATTGTAAGAGACCCAGAAGCCCACTTAATCCTTCACCTAGTTGTGTTATGCTCTGTGAGCCACCCTTTGTAAGAGTTACCTTCTTAACATACACAATTTACAGCTTAAGAGCAGGAACCTCAGAAAAACTGAGGGTGGTTAATGTGAACCTGTTCATGGTATCAGCCACGCTTGTGCTGGGAGCCACGCTCTCTCTGGCTGACCTGACTACGCCAGTGGGGCTGCCTCTGCTGGCCTCACATCTGAGCAACAAGAGGGTGCTGCGTAGATTTTGGTCACAAACAGTTGCCTGGTAAGCAGCTTCTGTAAATCTTCTGGTGGCATAAATATCCGTGCTTAGGTGTTTGTCCCGTTTACCTGGAAGCAAGAGCCACACAACAGAAATAAGTGCTACTGTAAACTGCCCGTTCACGAGCAACCATGTACTGAGCAGTGAAACACAAGGACTGAGGTAAAATTATGGTGCTGGCTCATGAACAGAGTAGCTTCTTAAAAACTTCCTTTCTTTGCCCTGGTTTTCAGAACTGCTTTTTCACTTCTTGCCTCCATTTCATTTCCTTGTTTTGCCATGAGTTGCTTCCCTCTTGCTGCTGCTTAGAGCAAGAAGAAACACCTTTCTGGAGTCTGGAAGAGCAAATTTGTAGTATATAAGCTCTCCAGCGCTACGTAGGAGCTGTGTAGTGGTGTGAGTCACTTGCGAAGACATTTCCAAGTTTCTACTCTGAATTTTTTCAGTTGTGTTGGGTGAATGAATGTATGGTTTCGTTTACGTAGGTGATGAGATCTTGTATCTGTATGCAGATATGTGACGTATGCAGAAGGCTTAATTAGTTAGAGTATCAGGTGACTGCAAGCCACTCACAGTTAAAGTCATGAGTTAAGGAAGGAGGTGGCTGCTGACATAATGATTATTAGATTTCTAAACCCACCTGAATTATGCAGCGTGTTCATGTGGGTTGGGCTGCCCTGAGTGTGCAGGATAGCTTATTGCATTCCTCCCAGAGAGAGGTGCTCCTCGGCGTTACGTTTGTGCAGTACATGTTTTAACAGGTATTCTTACAGCCTGAGCAGTCAGTAGACAACTTGAATATCAGAAATCTTAATGGGAGCAGGTTATTTGTGTAGCTAATGTGTGATAAGAAAGGATCTGAAGGAAGAAAAGTAATGGTGGGATGAATCAGGTAGAGGCCCTAAACTCAAGGACTGGTGTGAATGAGTGAGGGGATAAACTGAGGAGATGTGTAGTTCTGAGGGTTGAACAGGAAGCAGTAACGATGCTGCTGTTGTCATGGACATGTAGAAATGAGATCCTGTTTAGAGAGCTCTGTTACATGGCACTGACAATGTGAAGGGTGTTGGTGATGCTGCCTGAAATGTCTCACCTAGGAAGGGCAGTATGGGGATTATTTTGTGCTGCAGCCAGATTTCCTTCCACTTCTGGTATTTCCTGAATGAGTGCATCCAGATGCAGGGCTACAGCTGTACCACAACAGCTGTCCTCATCACGGCAAGAGAAGAGGAACTCGCTCACCTAAGCGTGATGGAGCCATCTGAAATTTGCCGATCAGACAATGAGCAAGTTCCCTAAAGGAAACAATTTAGAGTTTCTTTACTTGTGTCAAATACGTGGCTGGAAAGAAAAGGTGTCAGTAAGAGGTTTTGAAGGTGAGTGTGTGGATCCGTGGTGGAGCTGCTGATTGCTTCTGGCAAAGCGGGACTAGGTGAGACATACCTGTCTGTAGACTCAGAATCTTTACTGGTGGTCTACAGCTATGACAGCAAAGCTGAGTCTAGGGAAAGCTGCTAACATCTGCTGTATTTATTGCTACCCCAAAAAAAGACCCCAAAGGGACTTTTTATTATATCCATGATTGCTTGCATTTAGCAATGCTTCTGCTATTAGGCACCCTTACTACTTCTTATACACAATGTGCTATTTGAGGGATATGCAAGGGCCTTACGTGATTTCTCTTGTTGTGTTGGAGTATACCTCTCCTCTAAGCAAGGGCTATGTAAGCTGGATAGAAGTCAAAGTCCTTGATTTTTCCTTGTCATTACTGGTAACTGATATAATAATAGAATACAAACTGAAACCATATCTTTCTCTCCAAAGATGGCTATCTCAAAGTAGAGAAAATTAGTCTGTCTATGGATCATATTTGAGACAGGGGAAAATTAATGAATTAATGGGAGAAAGACGTCATCTGATGAGTGAGCCTGATGGCCTCCAGCCCAGGCAAGGGACACAGACAAGAATGGCAGTTGAGAAGAAACAAAGAATAGCTTTTCTTTATTTGGATTACAAAGAAACAGCTGTAGTGGTTTAAGCCCAGCTGGTAACTCAGAACCACGCAGCCACTTGCTCAGTCCCCCACTTTCTTCTTCCCCCCGCTCCTGGAGGGATGGGGAGGAGAATGGGAGGAATGTGACTCCCACGGGTTGGGATAACAGCACTCCAGTAACTAAGGTATAATACAAACCACTACTGCTACCAATAATAATGATAAGAGGAATAACAAGGGAAAAGGACACAACCGCTCACCACCCGCCGACCGATACCCAGCCCGACCCGAGCAGCGATCTGGGCCTTCCGGGTAACTCCCCCCAGTTTCTATACTGGGCATGACGTGCTGTGGTATGGAATAGCCCTTTGGCCAGTTTGGGTCAGGTGTCCTGCCTCTGCTTCCTCCTGGCTTCCCCTCCTCTCTGGCAGAGCATGAGACTGAGAAAGTCCTTGGTCACAGTAAACATCACTGAGCAACAACTAAAACCATGGGTGTTATCAGCGTTGTTCCCAGGCTGAAAGTCAAAACCACAGCCCTGCACCAGCTACTAAGGAGAAAAATGACTGCTGAAGCCAGGACACAGCAATTTAAACTACAGTCTGAAGTAAGGAGTGGAGAATAGAATGGTTTGGGAAGGAAGACCACATAGAGAAAAGCTCCAGTGTGATTTAGGGATGTATTTCTCTTTCTCTTTTTTTGTTGCTTCCTGCATTTAGAGGAACACCAAACCTGCTGGGCAGCCTGGCAGAAAGAGAGAGACAAAATACCCCAGATACTATAGAAAGTCTGTATCTGTAACATGTTGTCCCACTCATGGCAGGGGAAAAGAAGTTTCTATTAAAGTACATTTTGCTATTTGCTAGAATGAGCTATTCAAAAGCATTTTCATAGTGACTACAGACAGCCTTTGGGGCACGTGGTGCCTTTCCTCTGCAGTGATTTATTCCATGTGTAGGATTTTGGAAGGATACAGGAGCTTATTGAATAATTTCCACACCACCTCTTTCATTATAGTGTGGAGAGATGGAGGGCAGAGATCATCTTGAATCTGTAGGAAGTGTCTGTATGTTAAAACTAGTCGCAGAATATGGAGCAAAACATCTACTAAAATATTAATGAATTGGGTGAGATGGAGATTACTGAGAAAGCAAATCAAGAGGAGCAGCGGAAGCCAGGAACTTGCAGCTGTCATGAGCAGTGTGGTGATGCTCGTGGGTGTAAAGCAAAGTATTGATCCAAACCAATAGATTTTGTTCAGGTAATTCTCAGGAAGTAATGGTGTAGAAAAATGTAAGTAAATTCTTATTTGGTATTCCAAGCAGGACAGCTTTAGTGCTCATACCAAATTACACCATATAGGATTTTCACAATCTAGAGAAAATGTTTTCCCGAGGAAGAGGTCTTTTTCATTTTCTGATGATATATCTTCATTTTGTTCTTGTTGAGTCCTGTTTCATAGAATTGTGGAATGGTTTGGGTTGGAAGTGACCTTAAAGACAATCTAGTTCCAACCCTTGTGCCATGGGCAGGGACACCTTCCACTAGATCAGGCTGCTCATCACAGCTCTGTGCTGTGCAGGAGTCTGATGCCATGGAAAAACATTTTATCAAGAATTTCAGTAATATTATGCAGGAACACTAATTAATATCCCAGATTGGGATATACTTCTTCCTTTAATTCTCACATGATAGCCTTCTAAGCATATTGCATATTTTCTTTCCTGTGGAAGAATTTCATGTCGTACCAAATAGGCAAAACAGCTCTCAGCCTGTAGGAAAAGGCAGTTTGGGAATAGTGGCTGGCGTTTACCCTGCTGATGGAGTCCCTGTCGCATTGGACAGTGGAGTCCCTGTTTCACTGGGTGTTCCTGCCCCTCTCAGAGATAAGCCCATGAGGAAATCTGCACGTGCCACCCCAGCATGGGGCTAATTTCCATGTGTCTGTGCAACAGTCCCTTGCACATTTAGGTGTGCTTCTTATGAAAGAACCAGTTGTAAGCAGGCATGTTGCCTGTGGGACTGCTGACAGTTTGAAAAGCCTGGAGTAGCTGTAAGCCTCCTTTGCAATATTTCTGTCTGTAGCTCTCCTTTCATGCTGAGTGGAATTAGCAAATGTCTCTCCATGAATCAGCAGAAATTATTCACCAGCTTTGAGCAGGGTTATAATTCTCTTGAACACAGAGAGAGAAGAAGTGCTTGCCCCGTTGCACTAGGTCAGAGGTCCTGTCTGCCTTGTTTCTTGTTGCTGAGCCGTTCTTCTGAATGGGGTTTATGGTGACTGAGGTAGGCTTGCTGTGCTTCGGTGGAGGACTTGATCTTCATTTCCTCCCCACTGACTTTTAGGTCACCCATCTCGTTTGAATGAGTCTTTCCTATTGCTGAGCACCGCCAGCTCCATTTCTTCACACTTTCACCCCATTCACTTCTCTAAATCTGAGGTGTAGGACAAGGTTTCGATTTGTTGGTGTTTTACTTCCTGGAGCAGTTCAGGCTGTATTGGTTGCACACAACTCCCTATGACTCACCTTTGTTTTGCAGTGCTCAGTGAGAGAGAGCACTGCTGCCAGCAGCATTCCAGGTTTTCGTTAGTCTTTACTGCGCATTTCCTTATTCAGGCCCCTGAAGACACTTGTCCTTCCAACTCACAATCTTCTGTTGTGTGTTTTCCTTTGTCTGAGACCCTCCCTGGCTTCAAGGGATATACCTGTCACATCTGGCAAGGAAGATGGTTGTTGAAGTCTAGCTCTCCAAGTAGAGACTAGGAAGGCATTTGTTTATTCTCTGTCCTTGCTTGCTGACATTTAAGGCCTACAGGACCACGGGCAGGTGTCTAGAAGAAGGAAAACCCAAAGAGGTGAGATTACTGTCTGAATGATGTGGTAGACTGGATACTGAATGAGACTGGCTCCTTATGCCAGTGACACCACGCTATCTGCAGAAACATGCTGACATGTCTAGTGAAGCAGGTCAGCTTTCTTTTCTCTTGGTCTGTTCCCATCCTACCAGAGACAAAAGCAGGGAGGAGTTTAAATACCAAAGGTCTGACAATAAAACAAAATAAAAGCCTAATTAAAAATGCGTATGTTCTATTGAAAATTACAGCCATGAGCTGGTCAAAGGCTGGCCTCAATACGGAATGAAATGAATGAGCTTGGGCAAGCCTTCACCAACGCCTCACTCCAGCACAGTCCCAGCTCTTTTCGTATTCCCCTCTGGCCTTTCCTGTCACCGTCAACTATGATGTCCAGAAGAAGTGAAACCTGCAATGCTGCAGATCCTGCCAAACCCCAGCCACATGGCACCGGGGTTTATGATGTGTGACATGTTCCAACTGAGGAGCTCGGCTGAAAGCTCTGTGAGAGAAAATTGAAAAATGATATGAGAGTCCCTTTCGTTCCGTATCGTCTCTACAGTTTCATTTTAAGAAAGGATGGGTGGGAACTGGTTGTTTTTATATCCAAATGGATAAGAATCCAATGGTTTTGAGCTTGTTTTTGTCTTTCCCCATTTAAATTCCGTGAATGCAAAAAGTTGTGAGAAGCTAAACACCTGGAATTTCAGGAAGGGAGCTGGGCAGGGAGAGGCTTGTGCACAGTGTTTTTTCCTTATTCCATCCCCCCCTTCCCCTTGTACCACATGAGATAGAAGAAGTTGAGATGAAAATTGCTCTTGGAAATGGGTAATCAAACCTATGCATTCCCAAAAAGCATCAGAACAAACTGTTGTTAAAATCAACACAGTAGTGTGCTATGTTTAGCTGTCCACAGATTGGCATTCCCTGTTAAAATAAATTTAAACTGCAGCTAGCTTTGTAATTCCATGATTCCCAAAACTGCTGGGTGAATTATCCAGCTGCCAGGTCCATGGCTTGTGCTCCAGCTGCAGCAGTATTTTGTGTTCGCATGGCACCTTGAGCACAGCACACAACCATTATCCCTCCCCGGTGTTCTTGCTTCCCAGTTTCCATGGGAGGCAACAAAGGTGAATCAGAAGAGAGCTAAGGCATGGCAACAGCCAGATCCCTGGTGTGATGTGGAGCACGTCTAGACTGCAGTGTGCAAGATGTGAATACTTCAGTGCTTTTATTATCAGAAGCTGCAGATTTGAAATTACAGTACTGAGCTGAACAATTACAATCATGAGAGAATGTAGTTTTTGGTAGCAAATGAGCATTACAGCTCATGACATTCCATTGAAAGAGAAATATCTCTGTGCCTTGAGATGGAAGGCAGGAGAGTGGGCAGGCATGTCTTCTGGACCCCGGTGGGACTGAAGGAGGAGGAGTATCTCGAGCCCCCCATCTCACAGAGGGAAGAGCCCTTGCCTGCCTGCCTTCGGTCACTGTAGCTGCTTGGCAAACAACGTAGGGTCAGTGGGCTTAAAGCTTATTTCGCTTTAGAGCTAGCTAAAGTTATAACTGAAGTGCTGTCACTCACTAAAGACCTATCCACATTAAAAAATCTACAAAAACATCCCTTCAGTTGTGTGCTGAGGAGTTTTTAACACAAGCATGGCCTAAAGCTCAGCAGATCCTGTCATGTTTGTGCTCTCCCCATCAATTTGGTCTTTCTGTGTGGTCATTTGGCTGCCTCGTACTGCTTGAGATTTATGCTACATATGTCTGCCCACACCTTGATCTGCACTAACTTGTGTGAATTAACTTGGCAATGAAGGCATCTTTTTGGAGTTTAAAACTGTGGTGAGGAAAGACCAAACCAGTGCACAGAAAATACGAGGAGCTGAAACTAACCACTCAGCATTAACTCCAGATGCTTCTAGGTTAAGGGCTAAGGATGAAGTGAAATCATGGCGGTAATTCCTGTAAATGCAGGAAGCTGTAAGGGTGGCTGAGCACACAGCCAGGGCACACAGGCTCCCTGTTTGCTCTCCCTGCCATTTCCTTGCTGACCTCTGGGACATCAAAGAGTTGAAATTTCCCCTTCAGCTGCTCAGGAAGGAGTCTTGGGGCAGCTCATACCACACGTTTCACTGACCAGTACAGGTACTGTTTCCCCCATCTTTTTCTTTTTTCCCTTCTCCCATGGGATCACCAAACTCCACAGCCTCAATTCAAGTTGGTAGTTGAGCTCAAGGAGCCGCTTGTGATAGGTGCAGAAACTGAACACAGAAGTGATATTCGTTTATTGTACAAACAGAATGAAAAATAATCTTCTATATCATATTTTCCCATCTAAAGTTTAGACATCAAGGCAGAGTTACTGACAGGAACTGGGGCAAGAGATTAGAGGTCTTCATAAAGAGTAGTTGCTGTGTTTCCTTCATTAATATTGGCTGAAATCCTCATCCTATTAAAGTTAATGAAAATTTTGCTGTTGACCTCCAAGAATTCACTTATATAAAGCTGGTGACCTGTTACTCTTTGTTTCAGTTCTTCCGTTGTTGTTGTTAGTATTTCTACATTTAAGCTGCACATTATCACTTAGATCTATCCGATTCTATTTTTTCCTATGATCCTGGTATCACTTATACCAATTTGCATGCTATATCCCACCCTAAAATACACATTTTCCAACACATGCTACAGCTCCTTGTGTCTGTTGCCGGGTAGATGCTCCGGTAGGATATTCCATGGTGATCCAGCTGATTGTTCTGCACTAAGACACAGCGGGTATCTCAATTAAAATGCTGTAGCTCTGTGTCCTCACTCCTGAGTATGTCACGTCAGATTTGACAGAACCAGTTTGACACTGCACTCATTCTAGAGTGCATGGAATGTAATTACTTGTCAAACTCTCCGAATGAACTCGGGGCAGTCCGTGTTAGATGGGCGCTGTATTGTTCTGTCCGCCAGATTTTTACCCAGACAGGCACACCCAGCATCTTCTCAATCTGCTCTGTGCCAATTAAATGCAGTTAAACAACTTCTGATGAAAAGATTTTCAGGTCGGTTACTATTCAGAGGAAATCCATTTGCAGACATTTCTCCCTAATAATACAATCTGAAATAAAGGATGCCAAAAATATCTGTTAAAAACGTATTGAAAGTGACTTTTACAGCTCCCACATATATGGCTGAATTACATCAGTGAATAGGCTCCACGTGGTATTAAAAGTCCATTATCCATTTCAAAAATCAATCCCGTTGGTTGAGAGGAATTGTCAGGATATATTTTAAGTGGGATCTGGGCTCTCATTTCACTTGCCTACTTGAAAAACCACAAAACTCTTACAGAAAATGGAGTTTTCTTTAAAAGCCCAACAATCCCCTAACCAAAGCTCCTTCACAGAGAATTCAGGAAATTCAAAGTAGCCAAGATCTTTACTTTCACACATTTACATTTCACACATTCCCATTTAATATTTCACATATATGTTTGTGTTCTTGGAAAAAAACCCAAAAACAATTAATCATTTGATAGTGGAAAAGGTCTAAATGCAATTGCTAATTATATTTATATAAAATCTAGAATAAGTTACATCTTGAAAGGTCTTCAAAACAGGCTTTGATACTTTCTCAATTTTTTGATTGTCATTTGCTATATCTCTGTATCATTATGGTATACAAAGGCCCTATATCTGAGGCTATATTCTCTAGGCAGTACCACGCTTCTTGATCACTTCATGTTCTCATGCTCTAAATAGGCTTGGCAAAGGACTTCAAGGTTGGAAGGTTGAGGCAGAGATTCCAAGCAACTTTTCTGGGCATAAAAGCTGAATACTGACACTGATACAGTGCTTATGGATAAGAACTAACTTTGCCTTAGTTTTTTGCAGAGCAATGTTTTACACATAATTAACACACTGGAATTGCAGAGTGAGCCTTTAGATACTCTAGTGCTTTGTGTGTGTGTGTGTATGTGATTTCTAACTTCTATCCGTTTTTGTATCAGTTTTGTCTAGAGAAGAAGATGCAATACAAAAGGCATAGTACATGGATGCTGAATGGTTTACGTGTAACTTGCTCAAGCTTAGCTGTTCATTTGTAACTCTGATGACATTTGTAGCTATTCTTCATATATGTAGACATTCTGTGGTGCCCTACTTGTCAAAGAACATAGAGACTGCTGGTAAAAATAAGAGAAGATTTTGTTGTTATTTCCAGTCTTCAGTATCTTTTAAGACCGTTACAGCGTGTAATCTTGTCCTGTGGTCAGTGGAAAAGGCACAGGAGCATGTCTGGTAGCTCAGCATATCCATCTAACCATCACCGTTTGTTTCTTTTTCCCTTCATCATACCGTGGTCCTTTCAAGTGCTGTGCACCAGAATACCTGCTCTGGTTTCAAAGGACCTGTGCCAAGCAGCAGTGAAGGAAGGTTTCACCTTATTCTCTGTGCTTTCTTTCCCTTTCAGTTCATTGTTTTATTTCTTCTCTCAACTCTTTCAGGAGACAAGAAGCCTGCCCCTGACAGATGAGTGTCTTTTTTCTCTTAATCTTTTCTGAAAATTCCCTTTTGTAAGAAGTAGATTCAGGTCACGACACTTGTTTTGCATTGCTGAATTTGAGCTGCTGAGAGCTAAAGTAAGTGGTAAACAGCCACGTGCAGTCAAAGTTGGTAGAAATTCCTAAATCCAAAGGTGGATTTTCATGCTCAGATTTGGACTTGTTCTCAGTGTAATCCATAAAATGTGTTGCTAACTTCAGTAAGTAGGTTCATTTTAGGGAGATGACAATCTCACCCTGAGTGTTTGATTGCTCCCATGTGTTGCAGTTCATAGGGAGGTATGTTCTATCACTTCAGCTTTTGACAGAACCCACTTTTCTGACAAAGAAATGTCTCCACCTGCCATTTGAAATGTATGATATTATGGACTGTTGCAAACCCACTCCACAGTTGGGTGAGCTTGGCAGGCACCGCTTGGAGGCTGCAAGAGTGGGGATACGGGAGGTCGGATGGAGCTGATGGAAGCTGCTGGGCTCCCTCCTTGCTCAGGGCAGGAATCCCCCTCCCTTCCCTGGGCTCTGTGGAGCCTCAGCCCAGAACAGACTGAGTGTGTTTGTAACCTCCATGCTCCACCAGTCTCTCATAAAAGATATTCACCCTCCCACTAAATGAGTAAATGAGAGGTTGATTGACGACTCAGAGGTGTATTTATTCAAACTTCTCTTTATCTGGAGCTACACAAGAGCTTTCTGAGCTTACAGGAAATCAGGCAGTTCAGTCCCCCACAGGTACAAAAGTGCAAGACAGCAACAGACATGGTGCAGTGTGTTTATTCCCTTTCAAAGTATTACAAGAGATTCGTGGTGTAAGTTTCCTTACTGGTGGAGTCTACAGTGATTACCCTGTGAGGGTGCTGAGGCGCTGGCACAGGGTGCCCAGAGAAGCTGTGGCTGCCCCATCCCTGGCAGTGTTCAAGGCCACGTTGGACACAGGGGCTTGGAGCAACCTGCTCTAGTGGAAGGTGTCCCTGCTCGTGGCAGGGGTTGGAGCTGGAGGAGCTTTGAGGTCCCTTCCAACCCATGCTGTTATCCTATGATTTTTCCTCTTGAATAATCGTTGCTCCTCTGTAGCAGGGCATGCTGTGGCATGTATTCTGCAACTTGCTGCATGTGTTTGCATTGATCCTTTTCAATTAATTATTTTTTTTGAAGCAAGCAGAGCCTCTTTACCCCAGCAACTGTGCCTGGGTAGGTCTGGGGTTTGTGTCATCAACGTGTATCAACCCACTGAACTGTTCATGTATTCTCTTTATATTGTCAACATTAGTTCCTGCTACTTTCTTTGTTTTAACAGTTACACTGAAATTGATAGATTCTTTTAGCTTAAAGAAAACCTTTGCTGTAAATATTGCTGAAATGCAGCTGTTTGTAAGCTACAGCTTACACTGAAATTACAATATATTTTTAGATGCCAACTGGAGAGGTGTGTTTGTGTTCGTGTGCGTGCATCTATGATACGCATTTCTGCTGCTGGCTACAGCTGAAGTACACATCAGCTGCATTTACCACCTTTTTTTTCCCCTGCCATATAAATACCTTTTTAGCACTTCAGCTTTTCAGATCTTTGGGAAATAGGGACAGTGGTGACACATAATTTGTATTTACATATCATTTCTGATATGACTCACAAAAAGGTTCTACGTAAAAAAACCAACCAACTACAACCCAAAGAAATCTTAAGTATGTGGGATTTTGTAGTCCTGATGTGCATTTTAATCTATACAGGCTGGACTGCAGGTAGAAATAATCATTTGTGGGCTTTACAGAACTGCCCATCTGCCTGTGCTGTGGAGGATAACCTCATTGCAGCTATGGAAGGACCAAAAAGTGGTTCTCAGTGCTCTGTCCATTCTCTTTTGCTCAGTGTTTCCTTTCCTGATAGTGTGTCTATGGGTGTTGACTCCTCATGGAGTCCTGAAAGGAGGTTGTAGTGAGGTGGGAGTCAGTCTCTGCTCCCAAGGAACAAGGGATGGGACAAAAGGAAACAGCCTCAAGCTGCACCAGGGGAGGTTTAGATGGAAATTAGGAACAATTCCTTGCCCAGAGGGTGCTCAGGCATTGGAACAGGCTGCCCAGGGCAGTGATGGAGTCACCACCTCTGGAAGTGTTCACACATCATGTAGCTGAGGCCCTGAGTGACATGGTTTAGTAGTTGCCTTGGCAGTGCTGGGGTAAATGTTGAACTTGATGAGCTTAAAGTTTTTTTCCTACCTAAGTGACTATGATTCTATGAAATCACTGTAGACAGGCTATGTAGCAACCTCATCCTGTGTCTATCTATGGGTATTCAAGGTCATCCTCAGGTTTAGTAGGGATGACGTTTTGGAATCCAGGATCTAAAAACGTCCCCAAGGTTCCTCTGATCTCCTGAAGTCTTAGGATCCCATATTGAACTGTTTTATCTGGCTGATTCCCTAATACTCAGTAACTGTATCCTCAACTGCTTTGGAGTGCTTACTCACAGGGGCTGCTTTTTCACTCACTCTCCCTTTCTCTTTCTTTTTCTCTCCTTTTTAAGAGGCAAACAAATGAGATAATCTTGTGTAGTCTCTGAATGATATGTGAACGTTTCTTAAAATACAGCTCAGCAGTTGTCAGATGTTTCACTATAGTGATACTTCCTATTAGCCTCCAGTTTTAACTTCACTTTTGCCTCCTTGGAAAAATGCATCTTTGGAAATACAATGAAAATATGGAGACCCCAAATCTCTGTATTTTGGATTTTAAAAAGCATTTTCAAGTTAGTAAACCTTCTGTGTCTTTTTGTATGTCTGCCATATTCTGTCTGTCTATATGAGTACTATAGACTTGGAGTTAGTACCAACTGTCTAGGGCAGAATACACTTGATGCCAAACTATTATCAGTAGTTTGAAGGTAAATTCTCCTTACCTCCAATAGTTCCCCATGCCATGAAGCCTGAGCATGCTACCATTGGACCTGCCTGTAGCTGAGCAGAGTGTCCTCCTTTCAGGCTAAACTCATTTGCAGCTCCAGCTCTTTCAAGAGATGATGTCAGCCTCTAAAAAAAGAGCCAAACTGGCATCAGGCTGTAGGTGCGTAGCCAATCTGCTTTCCATATTGTTCTCTTGGCTTTCATACATTGTGAATAATCTGTTCAAGGCAGTCTGAAAACCTCAGTGCAAGCAGGGTGCACTTTCTATCCCTAAAGTCACTGTTCACATTTGCATAGGCCTTGTGCCCAGTGAGGACCCTGTATTTGTGAGAGGGATAAAAGAGACATCCCAGAGAAAACAGGTCTGTGATTTTATTTATTTGTATGATACTTCTCAAAGCCGTGACTGAAGACTCTGATTTTTCCACTGACACATGCATGCAATTTTTCCTGCGATGCAGGAACTGAATCTGTCAGCCTCCTAATGAGCATTGCAGAGAGAAAGACACCCAGAATAATTTAATCAGACCCCAAGAAATAACCCAAACTGAAGGACGTTTTCTGGTTGCCAGGGTCTAAATTAATCTTTGTAACAGGCAAAATCACTGCCCAGATTCAGAGACTCCCCTGCTCTCTGATCATCTCTGAATTGCCTTTGCTCTCTGATAGAATCATAGAATCATAGTCAGGGTTGGAAAGGACCTTAAGATCATCTAGTTCCAACCCCCCTGCCATGAGCAGGGACACCTCGCACTAAACCATGTCACCCAAGACTCTGTCCAACCTGGCCTTGAGCACTGCCAGGGATGGAGCATTCACAACTTCCTTGGGCAACTCGTTCCAGTGCCTCACCACTGGAGGTGCTCCAGCCCCTGATCATCTTCGTGGCCTCCTCTGGACTTGCTCCAACAGCTCCACGTCCTTTTTATGTTGAGGACACCAGAACTGTACACAATGCTCCAGGTGAGGTCTCATGAGAAAATAATGCCCGGAGTTCCCCAACACCTCCTAGGGATTTACTTCAAGATCCTCAGCTGTGTTAGATCCATAGCACACCTAAGGAAGAGAGGAAAAGATTGACATTGTGCTAAAGTCCGAAGCACTGTAAAGAATGATCCAGGTCCAAAAAATAATTTAGAGCAGCTTCAAGATTCTTCAGTTACCCTGACCTGCATTGGCCGCTGAGGAACGGATGCAATAATAAATAGTTACATGACATAGTTACTTGGGAACAGTTGATTCTTTCTTATTTTCTGTATAGTTCCCAGCTCTGAAGAAGGTGTAAGGCTGCTTTGGGAAATTATGGATTATTCGTAGATTTTTACCTGTTGGGTTTTTGTTGTTGTTGTGTTTTCCCTCTCCTTAGAGGTGAGTTTAGTGCAGGGGAGGAAACACCCAACAGTGTCTTGGACAAGGTAGAGCTGAAGGGAAAGGTAGCAAAAAGAATATAAATGGCTAAGTGGAAGTATGTGTCTTCCTCCCTTATCACAGCTGAGTTGTCGTTGTTGCAAGCCAAGACTGATGGCCTGTGACCCTGAAGGTTTCTCATTATGATTTGACCCTGTGTTGCTTTGCTTGAGAGACCTGTGCCACTTCACTTAATACATAAGTTATGCAACTTGCCTGCTCAGAATAATATAGTTACCATTATTAATAATAGTTCATTAAGCCCCTATTTTACAAAATCTAATATATTAACTAACTAAAAATGATGTTCAATGACCCATCTACTAATTACCAAAATCAAAATTCACCCTCCATCTGCTCAGAAGCATACACAAAACAAGGCACTCAAATCATCAAAGGATGACTGATCCAAGGAATAATGATAGAGGCAGCTTTGTAAACTGCACTGGTTTATCATGAGTAGTAGAATCGTGTCAAATAAAGGTTAATGTGTGCCAGGAAAAACTGCTACACAAAACACTTCAGATGTGGTTCTTCTCATTGTAAGCATCTTTCTCATCCCCAATGCAATTGATTTACAATTTATATCATGTTGGGTGTGTAAGTTAAAACCTAAAGCAATCAGAGTCCTGTATATTCAGGATTCCACTGATGGGACTGGAATTTAGAGATCTAGTACCTGAGCAATCAAGATGGCAGGTTTGAAATATTTGGTATAAACATAGTTTTTGGAGTAAGCCAACCTGTTATTCACTTGTGCAGTATAAATATAGATGGTGCCCATGATGTAGTACATGCTCAATCTCCTATGTGTAGATTTAGAATGGAACAGAACAGGTTTTGCTATTTTCCACATGTAGGTTTGCCTCAAAGTGTTAACTTGACTTTATGGAAGGTAGTAGATAGGTTTGAAAGTGGATTTACTGATAATTTTAGGAGGGAACAGTTTATAAAAGTTTACTAGGTAATGTGAAAGGAAGCTTTGGATCTAATTTGCTGTTATTTTATGAAGGAACCAGGCAGTGCTTGGAGAGGATGGAGTGAAATGCACAGTAGGTCAAATCTTATAGTATTTATCACCATTTTTAAAGCTGGATCTCTTTTATACAGTGTAAAGGGGGTGCATTTGGGAGGGAAGAGCCCAAAATCAAACATCTGGTTTGTAGTACTGAAGAAAATAAATTCTCTTATTTATACTAGATATATTCTTGTAAATCGAAAAAGCAGGTTTTAATAAGTCACTTCAGATCCTTTTCAGGGATGTACACTTTATGTGGTCATTAATGATTATTTAGAGTAAACAGAAGCCTGCTGGGTGTTGGATGGACCATTGAAGGTGTCTCTTCCACAGCTTGCAGGCATTAATTGACCATGGTTTTTAACTTCTTGAGTCAAAATCCTGAAAATGATTGACATGTGTGAAATTAAATCAACAAAAGCTTACAAGCTTATTGAATCACAGCACAAGCAACAGCAAGATCATCTCCTGCAAGTCTGATGTTTTGACAACAGTTAATATCTGTTCATATTCTACTGAAACCAGGGGGATAAAAAGAGGCTTTCTTTCTAAACAAATAGCACCCAGCTATATGTTAGGGTCTGAATTAGACCTAGCTCACAGAGCAATCATAAACAGGAAACAAATGAATGTCCTCAAAGGATAGACACATTTTCATCAATTTTCTCCCTCAAGAATTACCTATACTTAACGTTTGCGTCTGGGAATATTGCAGCTATATAACACAAAGCAGTTTGCCCATGTCTGTGCATACCAGTCACGTGTGCTTGGCATGGGCATGTTTCTGAGTCTTAGCCATTATTTGAACACATTGGAGAAACAGACTGGGAGAGAAGTGAAGGAAATAAATACAACAGAAGTTGGAGACAAGTTCCTAAGCACTTCAAGTAAACATATGATCTTAGTTTTTTAGGTTAAATTCATCAATAATAAATAACTTCAAATGGGATTACTTGGGATTACTTTTAATGTAATTTTTGTAATAATCTCAAAAGGATGAACTTCCATGAACAACAAAAGGAAGCTGCTAAACACTGGAGAAGGTTATTATTTCTTCATAAGTCAGGATGTACATACATGTTTCTAATGTAGAAGATGCCCAGCACATCTATTAAAAATACCTGGAAATGTAACTCATATTCTTAGGGCATTTCTGAAGTACATAAAAATCAATTTTCCTCTGATGTGTTCATTAATGAGTAAAGATCAAGAACACTTTTGTCATGGTAATTTCAGTTATTTATGAAATTGACTTAGATATTCCAAAAGCAGAGGACATGCTTCAGCATGAAAACTTCAGGACAAGACCTCTCCACATGCATGGAAAAGAGAAGGAAATTAAAAATCATTCCTTCTCTTCTGTAATGTGATCTTTTAAGAAATTAGTTCAAGAAAAGTGTATTTTAAAGGCTGTGTTGATGAGAGCCTGACTAAACTAACCACTGATTATTTAATGAAATGTTATTAAAATATATAGTGCTTTTGGAATTGTTCAGTTGAAATCATACCCTTTCCTCCAATTAACCTTCATCACAAGGAGTTTCCCACTCTTTGACCCAGCTCTATCTGCTAACAACATCAAACTTTAAATGCAAACCAGCAGGCTTAATAATGAAACAGCAAAACCCATTCTTTCTGCCAGGAAATGTCTCTGATTTTAAATTGAGGTGGTGCTGGACAGAATCAGAAAATGCACCACGTGCAGGACCGGATGCACCGTGCAGGCCTCGGGTTTTGGAGACTATGTGCAATGCAATCAAAAGTGTGTGGCTCATTTGGGGAAAAAATCTGTACATGTATTTAATGGTAGGTGACTTTTCCCTGGCCTAGGTCAGTAAGCCAAATGATACCCTGATTTGCACCAAGTGCAAATCTAACCTGGTGATTTTAATGTATGTAGTTCATCCCATGTGTATTTCTTCCTGTTCCTGGGCACCATTCTGCTGTCCTCTCTGCCCTGTGTGGGATAGGCACTGCACAGCTTCCAAGGTTGTTCCATACCCACACTATTGAACTTCTTTGGTTTTGCCTCAATCCTAAAATGCTCTCATGGGGTTGTTAGAAGTTTGCCAGTGAAGTGCTTTTTTTCGGAACTTGCTTGCTCATCTTGCAGTATAAATGAAACAGAAAACATCTATTTTCATACAAAGAAGTTTGTCATTTATTCTCTTCTTATCTTTATACAAGGATATTCTATCCTCCAGCTTAATTGATAGCTGACCTTTCCTCCATCTGCTCTAAACCAGGGAAGTACAGTGTTTCTCTTGTAATTACATTTCTGCCACAAGGTATTTTTCTTCTTTTAGGAGATCAAAACCATTATTGACAGCAGGATGCAGTCCTTTCAGTATTTTAATCAAGAAGCTCACTACGTTTGTCTGATGCTTTAGCCTGCCAACAGGAGTTTAATAGTCTAGTGGAGCATTAGCAGCAACTGATCATTGTTCAGAAGATCTAACTAGCCCTAGGTTATATCAACCTGATAGACAGGACATGAGCTGAGGGCAGCAACTCTTCATTAACTGTTTATGCAGATGACCCCCTGGTGGAAAGGTGAGCATTTTCTGATTCGCCTTGGGCAGTGTAAACCAGCCTGAAACAGCCATTGCAATTACAGGATGTTAATGAGGAAGCAGAGAGAGAGCGTGTGGCATGGAAAGCGCTACTGTGAGCACAGCAACAGCAAGGGTTTATTCTTGTCGTTACTGCAGACAGTGGTCAAATCCCTATGGATTTAAAGAGGAGAGGGAGTATCACTCCTGGCTGAGGTCCAGCACGATAGATTCCCATACCTCATATAAGCTGATGTCAGGGCATGATGGAGCGATGTTCTGTCTTGCATGAGGCTGACATAGTGAATGACTTTTCTTTCTCTAATTATGCTTGCTTTGGACATCTGGGTGCCTAAAGATGCAAGGAGAAGCTCAATTTTTCTCTGCCTCATAGTCTTTACTCAGAGAATTGGAAACTGAGGTTATCAGTTGGTTCATAGGGCTCAGCTGTGAAAGCTGAGACTCATATGGGTGGGATTTTTTCACTTGCTGGAGGAGATGGCATATACTATTACACTTTAAATCCTCCAGTACGTACAGTCAGAGTGGCAGGTAGCCTGAACAGAGTGCTTCAGCGCCTACCACAGCAAGCTGAACACACTGAGATATCTGAATCTCCCATCATGGAATTGTTTCAATGAGAGTGAAGAGGATTATCAGAAAGAAATGAGATAGATCAAGAATAAAATCACTGTGGGATCAGGATGACATCCCTGTTAACAGAACTGAAAACACTGTGAAAACTGCTTTCCGTGTTTTGAAAAATGAGTCCTTAGTTGCTTTTGTTTCATTTTATCAGATCAGGAAAGCCCCACTGCCTGTTTTGAGCCCTGATTTGGGTAAACAAGGGTTAAATTTTGCTCTGTTAAATAGTGTAAACTTATCAGTATTCCTTTCAGAAAACAAAATCAACTTTGCTTACGTCAGAGTCTGTTTTGGCACTGGAAAAGTGGGTACCATGCGCTTCTGAGAAGATGTTATTGGAAGCAAATAAATGTGGTCAGCTTAAACTCATGGCAGGAAGAATCTGGAAAACCAGATTGCGAACTACATATTACTTATTTTTAATGTGTAAAATTATAAAACTGTTCCAGGTGGCTTAGCTTCAATTTTAGAAAGTTTTTTATCTCTCTTCCTGAAAGAGAAGATTTCAGATTGGTAGCCACGCAGATGAAAGTTTCCTAGGAAAATCATTGGCAATTCCTTCCTGCGATCTTGTCTTAACTTAAGCACATTGTGCTACCTCCAGAAGGGTCACATCCACAAGATAGCTTGTTCCCCTGCAGTTCTCCTCTTCTTTGACAGGGCTTAGAACTGTGATGATCCATGCCACTACTTCATCTATTTACATAGGTATCTCTTTCCGGGATCCAAAAAGGCAGTCCTGACCACTTGCTCCCCCTGCAGTGTTTCACCTGTCTTGTATACCCACTGAGCCTGAACCTTCAGGGTGGAGAAGGAGGCTTCACGTTAGCAACATAACAGGGGTTTTGCTAGGAGCAGTTTGGTCGTGTTTGGATGAACTGGCTGTTAAAATCAAAACTGGGGGCTGAACTTGTTTTAAACTGACAAAGGGTAGATTTCCTATCCCTGGCAGTGTCCAAGACCAGGTTGGACACAAGGGCTTGAAGCAACTTGGTCTAGCGGAAGGTGTCCCTGCCTGTGGCAGGGGTTTGGAACTGGATGAGCTTTAATACTCCTTCCAACCCAAACCATTCTATCCTACTATGGTTCTAAGAACTAGCTGCTAAACATCATCTCTAGCAAGTGGTTTGCTTTTCTCGGGAGCCTTTTTACTTATGCTCTGTCCTTAGATGGTGAATCCTTCCTTTGCAAGAGGGCAGTCCCCCTTGGGCCATCCCCAGGCCCTATCCTGTGGTCGTTAGCATTGCCAAATGATGCATTTAAGAGAAAACACAGATAACCAGGTTATACTTTGGTACTGACCACTCATTGTACAAAGACTGAAAATGGAACAAGATAAAGTATTTAATGGGTAAACAGGGCCTTGTTGCTGAGGATGTAATGTAGGTAGCTTTTCTCATACTGTAGAAATGGACATTTTTTTCTGCTGCAAAAAGTATCTCCCCCATTGCCCCTCAAAAGCATCTATTTGATAAATGTGATTAATTGAAAAACAAACATTTGTCTCACACCTGCCTAATGAGACCAGGTCTCTGTTACTGAAGGTAGGATAAGACTTTCCTTTTGTTGGCTTTTTGTGATGCTGCACTGAGCTTATGGGGTGACAACTGGCATCTTGGGTTGTACATCCAAAAACAGGCTGCGGGGGAAGGACAATTCCCTGTGCATAATCCAGAAATACCCAAGTGAGACGTTCAGGTTGTTCCTTCTGTCTGTGCTTAACTGGAAGCACAGGTAATCTGGAACAGGGTTGGCAAGGGGAGGTGGTTAATAACTGCTGGCTTGCCTGTACCTTCAGTGAATTACAGTCAGACAAGAGCAGTGGGGAAGCACGGGGGAATGGTGACTCAGCCGAGTGTGTCTGAGTCACAACGCCTCCTGGTCTGCTCTGCTAGCATCCTTTCAGTGCAAGGTTTTAGTTTGTGGGTATCTTTTACTAGCACTTTTTCAGAGCTGTGCCTAGAATCAAACACAAGCTTTAGTGCAAGTTGCCTCCTAACACTGTCTTTTATCTGCTTTACAAATGAGTGAGCTGTGTAAGGAAAGGTAAAGAGGTTTTTCTTTAGCATGGCAGTAGTAATACAACTGACTTAGATATGACAGCTTTGTGCTGTAGTCTGAGGTTGAGTTCAGTTGACTGCAGAAATTAATATAAATAGGCATCATAAATTGGACATAACTTAATCTCTCATCTTCAAGGAGATAGT
The DNA here is from genome assembly GCF_000696875.1 of Nestor notabilis. NCBI lineage: Eukaryota > Metazoa > Chordata > Aves > Psittaciformes > Psittacidae > Nestor > Nestor notabilis. Next base: position 68,948 of record NW_009909730.1, on the reverse strand, counting down.
ACATATGAGATCTACTCTTTGACACAATAGCTACTGAACTGTGCTCCTTGGAGAGCTGGAAAATGGGATCACTTTCACTGGATCCAAATTTACAGGGGTGCTCATATGCCATGTTTAGTATTTCCTGCAGCCTGAAGAACTGGAAAGAAGCAGTAGGAGCACTGTGCGCAGGGTGTGGGTAGGATGTAGGCCTATCGGAGCTTGGCTACGGTTCTGGCTTTTCTTTTTTCTGGCTGTATTTCTAGTTCAACCCCTTCAATTCAAGAAAGTACCTCGGTGCTTATAAAAACCATCCATAAGCAAGAAGGATCCTCAGCACCTTTATTCAGACAGCTGTTGTAGGAGAGGGGGGAAAATGTAGATCCTGCTAATGACAACGTTAAATACCTGCAAAGTTCTTCCATTTTCTCTGTCTGCACAGTCGTGTGGGTGGCCAGGGTGTATTTTGTCAGGAAATGAGGAAAAGTGCTATGGCACATTGATGTTAATGTTTGCATGTCCTACCACATTTTCCATGTACAATCCGCTCCAGGATCATGGGCAGTGCACTAGGGACACTGCAGCCTGTGCACTTTCCCATGACTGGCACATGACCCTATAACACATGAAATACTGATTTGAGGATACCAGGATTGATGGTGTTATAATCCCTACTACTTCATACTTCAACTTTCAATCACAATCCATAGATATTGAACTTGATAACATACCTAGAAGGCTTGGGCAGAGTTAAGGTGAAAAGGAACGTGATCATTCTTGTCTGTGTCCTCAGTTCCCATAACCAGCAGTTCTGCATAGGCTCATCTGTTGGGATTGGATGGGAAGATGGGATGGTGCTATGATGCTGGCAAGGCAGGCATCTAGAAAAAATTCCTGATCTCCTGATTTAATTTCATGATTTCATTTTAAATTCTTTACATTTCTGCTGTCTGGGTAAAGCAGCAGCTTCTGCTGTTGCTGCTTATGTGGGCTTGGCTTACGTGACTAAACAGGGTGTAAAGCTAGCAACTGTCAGAATAATCTTTCCATTACAGTGATGGTCCTTTTTAATGTAGTCTCCTTTCTTTTAATGGTAGATGGTATAGCAGTGCAATGGAAAGCACATTATTTTTTCTTT